>NC_053448.1:0-154336 GCF_007990345.1 Gossypium hirsutum | reverse complement strand
AAATGAATTTTTTGAATAATTTTTCTGGGTAAAACTGCTGTTTATGCTGTAAAAAATAGAGATCAGTTTAGAAATCAACCAAGAATACCCAAAACGCCCAAAATCTGATACCAAATGATACGGGGTTGCGCGCGGACCAAGATCGAGTTGCCAAGTCACGAGAAACTCCTAATTATTTTAATATGGAAATTCGGCCAAGGGTCTTTTATTTGGGACTCTTGGACTGAATATAAAATTTAAACTAAGTAAAATAAATAATAAATAAATAAAATAAAACTTTACAACTTGGGCCACTTTGACAATTTGGCCTGATTTTCAACTAAGTATGGGTGGATTTCTTGATTGGGCTTGGAATTCTATTTGAGCCTTGCCCTCAAGAATTTGGCTTGTGATCCATCTCCTACCGAAATTGAATCGTTGATGCTCGTAATGGAGATTTAATGCGCTTTGGCTGCAAGATTTGGTGTCTTGGACCAAGATTCCCAATATTTGAAATCTTGATTTTCCCTTTCTTTTGTGTACGCATCTAAGGCCTTACTAACAAACTCCTGGATGGTCCCATTTAGTTTGGAACGCATTTGTCGGGCCTTTGATCTCGTATCAATAGCATAAAAAGACTAAAACCCATTTTTAACTTCAGATTTATCTTTTAATAAAAACACTCAACAAATTCAAGTATGATCATTAATAAATGTGACAAACCAACGTTTTCCTGAAAAAGTTGAGACTCTTGAAGGTACCCATCACTATGAATTAACGAAAATGGTTTGAAGCTTTATTTTTTGAGGTGGGAAGAATGACCGATGATGTTAGCCAATTCACAAAATTCACAGTAATATGAGGACTTTTATTTTTAAATAGATCAGGTAAAAATATCTTAAATAGTAAAAAATTAGGATTCCAATTATAATGCCAAATCATAACCTTATCAAAACTAGAAGCAGGATTAAACTAAAGTATTGTGGTTGACTTAGAATGGTCGTCGTCAAAAAAAATTCCATAGATTCTTACATTGCCTCATCCTACTGAGATTATGTCCTGAAATTTACACACAGAGGATCAAAATAACATGACAATTCGAGATAGAATTTACTGGACCGATATGAGATTACAGCTAGATTTGACACATGTAAAACATCATGTAAACCAAGAAGGTGAAATTTTAACAGTGCCTTTCCCGGCTATTGCCGAGAACAACCTATGCTACTTTGATTTTTTTTTTCCTGCACAAGGTGTGTAAGTTGAAAAAGAAAATGACTACTAGTCATGTGATCACTAGCTCCAGAACAACGATTCACCGGTGTTTGTTTTCCAAGGCTTGAACATTGAAAAAACAGAAAAATCAGTACTAATTGAGCAAAGGAGGAAGAAGGATTATTGGATGAGTTAGGAAGATAAGAATTCATCCGAAATTGTGGTGATTGAAAAGCTTGTGTAGATACTCGTTGTTCCTTAGTGAATGGAGACCCTTCTAGAGAACTTTGGCCCTCATGATTTTCATTAGTTGTTTCAACGGTAAAACTTCTTCTCTGTTTGATTGTTGGATCATTTACCTCTAATGAAGGCTGTTTAACCATGATGGTACTAGAGATAACCTAGCTCAGATGCCATGAAATTTTCAAGAGAGCATTTAATAAAACTGTTTCTATATTTTATTAACTAAACAACTGAAAGAGTCGTACCTAATTGGGAAAATAATTCCTTATTCTAATAAACTACTAAAAGATAAGGAAAATAATTCTCTTATTCTAATAACTACTAAAGATAAAATAAAATATTCTTAGAATATTCAAATGATTTATTCAAGATTTATTATATAATTAAATTACCAAATTATGGGTTTCCATATTTCAATTGCTTAATCTGGGGTATATGTGGTGATAAATGATTAATTTGTGCTCATAGTGATATGGTTTGAGAATTCATTATTAGAATAGAGAGGTTGTTATTTTTTTACATTCATTTGTTGTTCACTTTAGAAATCCTACATGAGGGCCTCTTCTAATCTTTACTTGAGATCTATGCTTAGTTGAAATCCTTGATTGTACTTTTTTTTTGAGGTCACATTTTCATTTAAAGTACAAATTCTAATTGCAATCAATAACTTCGAATCTCAATGTAAATCATGTATAATTTATGGAAGAAATCAATAAACAGACCAAACAAAGAATAAATAAAGAAAACAGAACCAACATAAAGTCGAACTAAAACATGTAGTGGACTTGAACTTGGGACATAAACATTCTAGGACTTCTTCCTTACCATTGGATGATTTGGTTATCATGAAACAGTTTATTTTGCTGTTTCCATTTTTCATGAGTAAAATCTCACAGAAATATTATTTACGAATCTTCCATCCTTGAGTTTACGTGAAAGGAACAAGTATAATAACTCTAGGGGCATCTTCACAATTTTACATTTTTGAATTGTAATCGAGATATACTGTGAGTTTTTTGAATCTAACCATATCAATTATGACTTGTTTACTTAGAATGGTATTTTTCTTAGAAGAATATCCACTTTTCAGAAGTTGAGTTCGTTTAGATCACGCATGGTGTATGTTTTCCTTGAATAGATGTGTGAAACGTTTAAGTGAATTCATGAGATTTATTGAAAACAATACTGGATAGCAGTAGCTATGCAGCCTGGGTGATGTGAAGTTAAGTGTGATATATTGAAAGATTGACATATCAATAGTTCTTACCATAGAAAGAAGAATGCTGCATTAGTTTATGCTCATTTCTTTGCCTTTCATTTTCAATTCCGCTTCTTGCTTGAAGCATCTTTTATTATTGTTTCAATCATTGATGTGCTCCCGGTTCATGGCAATTGCTGTCAGTGTACATTAAACATTGTCCTCTTAACTGCAGGTTGAAAATGAATATGATATTACGAAAAATTTTATGGAGAAGGGGCAAGCGTTATGTTACATGGGCTGCTAGAATGGCAGTTTCTCAGAATATTGGAGTACCTTGGATAATGTGTCAACAAGATGATGCTCCTGACCTGTGGGTGAGATTTTTTTTCACTTTTAATTTTTTCTTTCTAATGAAGATTCAGTCTTTATCCCTATTTTCTCTATCCATCGATCCGTTCATCCATTTACACTTTCACATTATCACTTTAACTTAAATTTTCTGCCAAATGAATACAAATGAAGTATGATTCCTTCTGTTTGCATGTGTCCAATGTGTGCCATATTTTTTCTTCTATTATATTTTAAAATAAATTCAGTCCATAGTTCTTCTGAATGGGCTAGGGTAAGATGCCAAACCGATTACTTTCAGTATCTCATAATCTTGAATTCTCATAGTTACTGAAAGAAAAAGGCTAGTGTTCCTTATTTCAGTAGACATTTATTTTTCTGTGATATTATAGGTTCGTTCATTTCAGATAATGTTGTTACGTTAAGAGCCAATACGTTTGCATTTATAATTTAGCATTTCTCCCATGAATACTCTTAGAATCCATCATGTCCACAATTTCAGTTACTTTTCATATGGAAATCTTGTTTTCTCTGTTCTTATTTTCATTTTTTATTCCCTGCATCTACACATACTACATAGTTAAATATCATTTTTGTGAAAGGAAGAACTCATGTATAACAGTACATCCAAGGATATTAAAAAATAAAACTTGTCCTGCCACCTCTATAGTCCATATTTTGGGATTCCATGATATCTGTAGGTGTACCTTTATCTATGGCCTATAAGCACTCGTTAGCTGTTTGCCTTAAAACAGTCGGCATAGACTAATAGGACAATATGATTCATTATATACATGCTACTTGGGTAGCAGCTATATGGTTGTCTTGAGTTGATTTTCTGGATTATTAAGATTCAGTGTCTACTATATTCTCTATTATAACAACTTTGTGCTTCTTGCTTCAGGTTTTATGTTTTCTAAAATTTTAAATTGGGTCATGGTTGCTTGCATAAAAGAAAATGTTCAGAGCTATTGCTTTTATTTATTACATGATAAAAAACTTATCTATTTAGCATAAAGACTAACCATAACGTTTCTTCTATGTTGCAGATTAATACTTGTAACTCCTTTTACTGTGATCAATTCACACCTAATTCTCCAAACAAGCCCAAAATTTGGACTGAAATTGGCCTGGATGGTAATATTTTAATTTACTGTTTGTTTCAGTTGATTAATTTCATGTTGGATGTGTTCGGTAATCTTGCATATCAAATATAATTTAGTTTTTTTTTTCTGATGATACATATGTTGAAATATGTGAAATCCTTATATTTTGGGATATATTTTAAAGTTATTAGTAGGTAGATAAATCTTAGAATAAATCATTTGAGATATTCTAAGAATATTTTATTTTATCTTTTATAGTTTATTAGAATAAGGGAATTATTTTCCTTATCTTTTAGTAGTTTATTAGAATAGAATAAGGGAATTATTTTCCCAATTAGGTTATGAAACAGTTTTATTAAATGCTCTTGAAAACTTTCAACATAATCTTGAAGAAACATAGAGTTTTAGAGCAACGGGAACCTTTTGATAACCACACTTATTACTTGTTTGACTGGAACTATCTTGCATTCAAATATGTACTTTATATTGGGGGGTGTTTCCTTCACAATTCTTTTTTCTTTAGGGTTCTATTTCCTTGTATTTTCGATTAATAACCTGGATATATGGTTCTTTGTGTGCATGCTTTTTATGATCATCTGATTTCTGTTCAGTTTTGCTGCAATCAGTATTTTGCTTTTTCAGGTTTAAAACATTTGGGGCAAGAGACCCTCACAGGCCAGCAGAAGATGTTGCTTTTTCTGTTGCTCGATTTTTCCAGAAAGGAGGAAGTGTACATAATTACTACATGGTGTGCTAGTCAATCCTAGTGTCAGATATCTTTTTCAACGCATGTAGTTAACTTATTTGTTAATGTGTTACTTGGTCATTTTGTTCTTTAGTAAATTACTTTCTTTTTTCTGTCGTGTAGTACCATGGTGGAACAAACTTTGGTCGCACATCAGGTGGACCTTTCATTACAACAAGTTATGATTATGAAGCTCCAATTGATGAGTATGGTAAGCTGGTTTAATGCTATCTGTCAGTAAGTGTATTCTTTGCCAGAGTATTTAAATATTTGGTGGGTTCTCTTTTAGGGTTACCTAGGCTTCCAAAATGGGGACACCTAAAGGAACTCCATAAAGCTATAAAGTTATCTGAGCATGCATTGCTGAAGAGTGAACCAACTACTTTATCACTAGGTCCTTCCCAAGAGGTAAGCTTTCCTTCTTTACAACTTTTTCCACATAACATTTGAGATGACATTTTTCTTTCGCCGGGATTTTGTTAGTAAATCATATTTGCATATTCATGTAAGTCTTGTTGCTTTTACGGTTAAACAACTTTTATGCGTTAACTTTTTTCCCTTGAATTGTTATAAGCTCAGTCGTCACCTAGTACTTATCTTCCCAATTTGAAATATCTTTTTAGATTCATTTAAACTTAAAAAACAACATAAGTACATATTAGAAAATTATTGAGTTCTCCAAATCATACCATTTAAACATTTGCAACATTTTAGTCAATTTTCCTAGTATAGCAATTACCTGATTTCTAAATTGTTTTGATTACCAGTTAGTTTCAGATAACAGTGTTTCTCTCCTAATCTCCTATCATTGTTGCTCTTCCTTAGTACTACTCCACCTCTTGGGTGCTCACCTCTTCATGTGGGGGCAGATCACCAACTTTAAAGTTTCCCTTTACTTCTGTCTTTTCACTTTTCTAAAGAGGTTCGGTCGCAGTTGCTACCTTACCTTATTCATAAAGAACTTCCCTTCATGACAGTAAAAAAATTGTTTTGAGTTCAAGAAAACCCCCTTCTATAAGAATCTTAAACATCCCTTCTGTGATTGTTGCTTTTGATGTTTTTGTTAAAATGTAGCCTTCGCTCGGAGGCACTGGGGAAAAAAAGGTTTTTCAGTGAAACTGAAACCTTGAAGACACAAAACATAATATGAGACAGTCAATTTAGAATTTGAAACAACAATTTGTTTTCACAAAATCTTTTGATGCTAACAGCTAGGTCAAAAAGTACTATTTCACCAAAATATCAATCCTGTAACGTACATTTTTAATCAGCCAAATTTATCTGGACATTAAGTAGATTCTGAATTTAGAATCTCTGATACGAGAATTTGTTTAGCTAGGTCAAAAAGTACTTTTTCACCAAAATGTAAATCCTGTAACCTGCACTCTTAATTAGACAAATACTCAGGACATTAGGTAGCTGCTTGATAAGAACAGCACATATTTAAGTCATTTTCGGGACAAGAGTAGAAATTTTGATTATATTGTGATAGGTAGCAAGATGCTAGAATGTTTTATGTCATTAATCCCGTTTAGTTAACATATTTGAGTTACTTGTTTTCTCCTTTGGTTTTTGTTGTCTTGTTTCCATGTTATTCTAAAATGTGGCATTATCGCAGATATATAAAACTTACTAAACTTACTGTGTGTGTTAATGACTCAATTATTCTATTCTTTTGATTGACTTTTGTTATCTGAACAACCACTACACTGCAGGCTGATGTTTATGATGATGGTTCAGAAGTATGTGCTGCCTTTCTTGCTAACCTGGATGATAAAACTGACAAGAATGTAGTGTTCCGGAATGTGTCATATCACCTGCCTTCATGGTCAGTCAGCATTCTGCCCGACTGTAAGAATGTTGTGTTTAACACGGCGAAGGTAAATTTTCTTTTTTTTTTTTCAAAAAGATTATTTATACACATCAATGTCTGAACATTCATCCATTGCCTATACTGGCAGATCTTGACATTTATATATACACACATATATATATTTCTTTTTTCTTTGTGGGGGTGGGGGGCAATTACAAGATTAAATTGCTTAAGAAAAAAGTTGCGATCTCATAGAACATGTTCTTGTTATAATTTTTGACTGAATTCATTTCAAACATATCTACTTTGCTGTTATTTTCATGCACACATATATACCTATATATAATATATACCATTTTTGCTCTCTTAATCTCATTTCCTAGAATAAACAATTTTTTTTTTTTTGAGTTTCCTGACTTGGGATGTAATGAATTTAATTTTTTAAACAAGCTAATATATATTTTAGCCATAGAAAGTAAAAGGGTTCTTGTTCAATATTCAAAACTTAGCAAAGATGAGGAATTCTCACATGCATAAAAGATGGGAAACTTTGTAAAACTAGTATGTATATATATATGTTCTAGTTATGGATTTGGAGTTGAAAATTGAAGAAGACAAGCACAGGGCGGCAAAGATATAAAAAAAATCCAACCTTTCAATACTCTTAGTAGATGTCTTGTAGTTTTGTAGAAAAGGCTAACATTTAGAAAAATCAGTTCTAAGTTCACAGAACATATGACAGTGACTTGAATGACAAATTGATTAATTTGAAGAGTTTAAAAACAAAAATTGGCAAGTAAAATAATAAAAAAAACAATTTAATTTTACTTTTTTTTAATCTATAATGTATAAATTTATTTTGAAGGGACCAGTATGAATTTATATGTATATATATTCATATATATGTGAAGAATTGTCAAAATTTTGGGTGTGGGGGAGGTGGGAGGGGGCAAGGGCCCCTCTTGCTCCAAAAAAGCTCAGCCTCTGATTGCTATATGTCAACAGGTAGGTTCACAGGCATCTCTAGTTGAAATGATGCCCGAGGAGTTGACGCCATCAGTCACGTCCCCAAGTAAAGGCTTGAAAGCTCTTAAATGGGATGTATTTGTGGAGAATGCTGGAATCTGGGGAGTAGCTGACTTGCTAAAAATGGTTTTGTGGATCATATAAATACCACGAAAGATACTACTGACTACCTCTGGTATACAACCAGGTTTGTATTTCTCTGTGGAACTGGCTAAACTTGTCTTTCGGAGTTCAATAGGATTTGGATGACTAAATGATAAATAGGCATGAAGGGGCATGCCTTAAAGTAGAAGCATGTCATGTTGTTCCACCATCATTGGCTTAATGATATGGATCTTTGGTGCTTATAGATTTGTGGATTTACTCATTTTATCTCCCATCACCTGATTGTCATTGCTTGATAGTGGTTCAATGTTTCTACTAGCTATGGAGGTTATAACTTATAGGTGCCCGATACTGCCTCCCCTCCCCCTTTGAAGAAGGAATGTGGTACAGTGTCTTATAGTATTAATTACAGGTGCTATATGCTTAACAAGGATTCATAAAACTGAATTGCATGTATTTGGAGCTCTGGCCTTTCTAAGCTTATAGTTAACATAAAAAAAAGGAACCATATGAGAAATCAGTGTTATGCTAATTTTATAATTCTTTTCCCAATTAAAATCTTCTTGCTGTGGTATGTATTTCATAACTTTAAAACCTTCTTTCATTTGAGAAGCAAAGTTTCTTATCTATACTATAGTATCTGAGATATAGAGCTCTTCTGGTATGCTAACTTGATCCAAATTCAACTTGGTTTTGGGGTGTGCATATGCCTTTAGTAAGTCTTGGTTCTATGATATTGTAATATAGCCTTACCAGCTCATAGTATGAGTATCCTTGAATTGCAGTATAATTGTTGGTGAAAATGAAGAATTTCTGAAGAAGGCAAGCCATCCAGTCCTCCTTATTGAGTCAAAGGGGCATGCTCTTCATGCTTTTGTGAATCAAGAACTCCAAGGTTATTACTGGTGTTCCTAAATGTCCTTTCTTGAAATACTATCTTATAATAAAATTATTGATAGGCATGTCAATATGCAATTTTCATCTTGTGTACTATCACCCTTACTCTCAAATTTTGCACTTCTCCATTTTCTGGTCTGGATAGACAATTTAATTTAAATTAAGTTTATTATTCACTTCTCATTGTTCGGTGAGCAAGTCAGACTTTTGGAGTCAGAATTCATGCTTGATGCTGAAGGAAAGTAGAATGAACATTTCTAGGACCTAGTTGTTACCACACCCCAAATCCCACATTTGGAATTTCTGAGGATCCCCTGTGGTATATTTATAGAGACTTGATACTTGTGAGATGATTTTTGTGTATTGTGCGCTTTGGGTCTCACTATTTTTGTCTACAGAAGTTGCGTACAAGTTTAGATACAAATCTCTACATATATATGATAGTGGATTCTAATAAATTGTCAATGTGAGTTTTAGGGAATCATACTACATGCCTTGAATTTGTTTTTCATGTTTTTCTATTGTTGTCACCTTAGCAGAAGTTCCTTTGCCTCTATGGTCTATAGTTTGGATCTTCCTTGGCTGCAGGCTCCATTATTGATATATATTTATACTTGAGTGCCATGAATCTCATGACTTTAATATTTCTTTGTGATAATAACATGATAGGAAACATCTTAAATTGGGTGTAAGTTTCATTTCTCTTCTCTGGCTTAGTTTTCTTTTAGGGACTAACAACAAACAACCCAGATCAGCATGCTGGAAACTTCAATTGCCATAAGTAGCTTCATATGTCATGTGGTTTTCCAGCTTTGGTTTTCTATTTTTAGGATAATTTCACTGTCATAGCCTCTAGGAAAAACTTTTTACTATTTTACAACACTAGGGTTTAGGATTCCAAAACTGACTTTTAACCATTTCAACAACGAAACTATTTATGGTGGTGGTGGTCATTAATAATTGTTTCTTTGCTGTATATGGTGGTCCACTGGACTTGAGCTATAGCTGCTATATATTGGGAGGTGATTCTGTCCTATCTCCAAGGTTTGAACTTGAGACATTCAAGTTGTCAACCCCAAGTTGCAAGGGTTTCCCATTGGAGATGATGGCTCTGCAGTATTATTCAGGGCTCCAGATTCCACATGGAAATTTCACAATCAATATGATATGCTTTGCTTCTAATTTGACTTTGTCATTTCTTTCATGGTTGTTGATTGTTGAAAGCATGTTTCTTTAAAACCTAACTGATCATTAAAGACTCAGCAAATGGCTGCAGATGGCATATAAGTAATATTTTCCCATCATAATTTCCACTATAACCTAATTTTAAAGTGGTTCCTATTAATACATGCGTATATACCTGTGCACCAACAAAGATTCTCCTTGCCTTTTAGTTAATGGATATTGTTGATTGATTTATTTTGCAAGTTATAAATTGAACAACATTGTATTTCCCTAAGTT
Source organism: Gossypium hirsutum (assembly GCF_007990345.1). Classification (NCBI taxonomy): domain Eukaryota; kingdom Viridiplantae; phylum Streptophyta; class Magnoliopsida; order Malvales; family Malvaceae; genus Gossypium; species Gossypium hirsutum. The sequence continues at coordinate 144,196 of NC_053448.1, read as the reverse complement.
TGCTATGGGTCTATCACGTGGAGATAATTGTAATAAAATTTAAAAAAATTCCGGCATTTTACAGGTAGTGCTTCTGGAAATGGCTCACATTCTCCCTTCAAATTTGAGAGTCCAATTTCTCTCAAGGTGGGAAAGAATGAAATTGCACTGTTAAGCATGACAGTGGGCCTACAGGTTAGTTATTCTTAAAACACATTCTTGCTTGCATGTTTGTTTAAGTATTCCAATATTCGTTTTGAGTTCCATGGCAGAAATGCTGGTTTTCACTTACATGATAGGCTTTGTTTCCTTGCTGCCCTCTTCTTTCAAATTTTAGCTTCATGTTGATTGGTTGTTAAAATTTTACTAGATATTCTAGTTATCCATGGTTCTTCCTTCTCTTCAACTAATTTGAAACATGCAGTACTGAAACTTTAATAGGCTAATCTGCATCAAATCTAATTGTTGGGTAATTTAAGAAGACATTTTTGAACTTTTTTCCACATATCTTTCTTGCCGCTTTAATGAGTGAATTTCCCTTGGACCAAGTTTATAGGGGTTTTAACAAGCAAAAGCTTGGCCGAGCAGTTCTTACCTATCTGTAGGAGAGATGAGGCCCCCTCCTTCCTTGGGCTTCCTCATAACTACCCAAAAATAGGGTATTAGGAATCTTAGGTGATTTTCTATATTCTCTTGAGCTGATTCTGACTCCTCTGCCTATGCATACGGGTGATCCTCTGATGTTTTAAACAGCTTATCTTCAATATGAATCTGTTTTATTCGGACCAGTTGATAGACACAAAACCTTTTTTTTGAGATTTGTCATTTTATTTCTTGCTTATACGCATGAGTGAAGTATGAAATTATCTATAGAGTCCATAAGCACTGTAGGATGTTTTCTTGAACTTTTTCTTCTATCTGAATTCTTCAAGTTTCGGCTGACTTGTCAACCATGTTGAGTCTGATTTGGGTCCTATTCTGGCGACTATATGTGGATCCTAAACTGGATATAGAATGGATCATTAGTGGCTAATAGTGAAATATCTTGATTCTCCTTATCTGTCCCCATCCCACATCTGATCTTGGGCTTTTAAATTGCTATATTTTTTATATGTGTAATCATGTTCACAAGCAAGTTAGAATTGATAATTCTCGTCCCTTCTATAATTTTACTAGTTGTATAGCTTTGTACAATTTGCCTTGGGACTTTGTATTTTTTTTCAGTCATGATATGCTTTTGAAAGTCAGACTATTCCTGGTTTTAGAATGCAGGAGGGTTATATGAATGGGTAGGAGCAGGACTAACAAGTGTCAAGATCGAGGGGCTCAAAAATGGAACAATGGATTTATCTATGTCTAGATGGACCTACAAGGTATTTGGCTTTATTGAGTTTGGGCGAGAATAATATCTCATATTTTATTTGATTGTCAGTCTTTGAAAGTGCAAAACTTTATTTTTTTTTTTAAAATTTGCAAAGCTGTATATTGGATTGAAATTTGTTGGGATGATAGTCGGTTAGACCCTTGAAAGTTTTGACCATTTAGGCTTCGAATAGATTTTCTTCCAAAACTTGCTAGCATGTTCTCCATCAGTGGTATTTTCAAATTGGTCCCAAGCTTGAATAATTCATCAGTCTTTGGCATAAATTTATTCTTCTAATACTTTGAGAATTTTCAACAGTGGATTATAGTCAGTTCTACAATTTTAGATTCTGCTAATCTTGTGCTAAGAAAGAGACAACACAGCAGAGTCTAGAAGCTGGAAATTGCTGAAAATATCAAACAGGACAGATCTAGAGTTCTGTTTATCATATTTTACCGTATAATGTTTAAAAAATAAGATAAAATTGTCGCATTATCACTTTAAAACCTAGAATTTTTATGCTATGGCAAAGTAGCTGTACAATTATAGTGCTTAATGCTAGTAATCTAATTTGAGCAAGATGGGCTGTCCAGCTAGCTAAATATCACATATTAATAAATCTAATTTTAGCTAGATTTGAACCCTGTAATCCTTGATTTATTCTTAGACTATGCATGATATTCAAAACAGTGAAAAGCTAAGGTTGATGTGGCCATAGGTTCAAAGAATTTGTTTCTGAAAGGAAGCATCTCTTATCTTCCTAAGCCTTGGAAGGGCTAGAATATCTTATTAGTTACAGCCTTTAAAACTCTGAAAGCCTTTTTCTATCCTTGTTATGCTCTATGCAGATTGGATTGCAAGGAGAACACTTGAGTATATACAAACCAGACGGTTTGAATAGCATAAATTGGGTGTCAACCTCAGAACCACCAAAAAATCAGCCTTTGACATGGTACAAGGTAAAAGGCTCTTATTTCCAGGTCAAATTTAATTTTGGATAAATATTTTTTGCAGCTAAATACTTAATTGCTTAATCTACCTTTGTTCAACATTGAAAGAAAAAGAAAGGAAAGAACTGAAGTATTTAAGCTTTGACAGGTGGTTGTGGATTCTCCATCAGGGAATGAACCAGTTGGTCTGGATATGATTCATATGGGAAAAGGTCTAGCATGGTTAAATGGAGAAGAGATTGGAAGATACTGGCCAATAAAAAGTTCTGAACATGAAAAGTGTGTAGAGGAGTGTGATTACAGAGGAAAATTCTTCCCAGACAAATGCCTTACTGGTTGTGGAGAACCAACACAAAGATGGTAAGCCCAGTCTGAGATGATTAAAACTATTCTTCTGAACTCAGACTTTACACTAAATGCATTAAATAAATTGATATTAGTAATATAATTTCCTTGACCATAGAATTTTTTATTGAGAAAAAACTCACAAAAGCATGGCTGGGGTTGATATACCAAAAGGGTTATATTGACAAACGTAGGAATATTTGCCAAATCTTTCATGTATCCGAGGTTAAGAAATTTCAATTATTGATCAACCATGTTAATAGATCATGTTATATTATCTTTTGGTCTATTTATGGGTAATACATTAGTTATTCAAGGCAATTTACATTTGTTTGTGTTTTCCATTTTAGTTTATCAATAATTGGTGAACTTGAAGCCACCAAGTTATCGTTTTTCTATTTTATTGACTTAAAGCTAGACTAAAATTGTGAAATTTTAAGATACGTCAGCATATTCTACTTTGAATATGTTACTTCCCTTAAAAGGCTTCCTTTTTATTCTCCAGACTTCATCCAAAAAACAAAAAAAGAAAAGAAAAGCTTTCTTGGAGGAGTGATTAAAAATGTGTTTTTGCCATTAACCAGGTACCATGTTCCCCGTTCTTGGGTCAAGCCATCTGGAAACATTTTGGTTATCTTTGAGGAGAAAGGTGGAGATCCAACAAAAATTACGTTCTCGAAACGCAAAATATCAGGCATATGTTCTCTCATTGCTGAAGACTTTCCTATGGTAGACCAGGCGCCAGTACGTAAAGGTGGAAGTGGAAAATCGGCTGCCCGTCTGAAGTGCCCAAAAAATACTTTGATTTCTAATGTGAAATTTGCTAGCTTCGGAAATCCTACAGGAAAGTGTGGGTCTTACAGCATGGGGGAGTGCCATGATCCTAACTCAACATTGGCAGTCGAAAAGGTAAGGTTACTCCAACTTCAGCTGTATAAGTGGGTGAAGAACCATAGATAATACTAGTCTACCTTTCACCCAGTACGTGTGAGCAAACAACCTATTTAAAATATAATAATGTATATAATATGTACGGTATTAAAATAAAAGAAATAAATTAAAGTGTGAGTAAAACAAAATTTAAACACATAAATTCATCATATTAAGAAAATTAAATACATTACAATAATAAAGTATGCATAATACAATTAAAATATAAATATTAGGTCAAAATAAAACTTTGTTTTAGTGTTAAAGTTAACTGTTTATTGACCCAAATGGAATGGGTTTAAATTTCACTATATGCAACTTTTTATTGGTTTTTATAAAAATGAAAAAGATTTAAAGTAATCTCAAATAATATAATTTATTTTAAATATGTATGATCATTTTTGTAACTTTTTAATTAAGTGCTCGAATGATAATGACATTATCAGATATTTAAATAATAGCATATATACACTATGCAGGTAAGAAAATATCTTTTAAAAGTTACTTAATGATTATTATTGGTGCAGTGATAAAAATTTGTTTATAAATCCATTGAAGATGTCCTCAAAATTTAGATATGTTAACTTTGCGCCGTTGAAATAACAATAGTAGTCATTTAACAAAAAAGATAAATTAGTCTCTTTTTATGCATATGCATATGAAAAATGTGCTTAAAACACTAAGAAGTGTTTAAAATAATATATAATAAATAATAAAATATATGGTTTGAAATTAATTAGTCATATCACGTGAAAGATGTACGATATTATAAATAAAAAATAGATTAAATTGTGAGTAAAACAAAATTTAAGTATGTAAACAAATCAGATTAAGAATACTAAATGCAATATTATTGTTTAACCTAATGTTATTAATCTTTAGTTGATGTTGGGTTAATTTGTGACAGCAACTCAATCAATAACAATATAATCAATACAAGTATACGTATAACAAGTGTATGTATTTGAAAATTACGTATTTTGAATATATATATTCAATATGTACATTATTAAAATGAAAAAAAATTAGATTTAATTGTTAGTAAAATGAAATTTAAAAACATAAAAACATCAAATTAAAAATATTAAATGCATTACGGTTGTTTATTATAGTGTTGTATCAACTTTAAACTGATATCGAGTTAACTTGTAATACTAATTCAATCAATAATATTGATGGAGGTAATAAGATATGCATAATACAATTAAAACGTAAATATTAGATTAAAATAAAACTTTATTTTAGTGGTAATTTTTCACTTGTTTTTATAGAAAATAAAAGAACTAAAGTAACCTCGAAAAGTATAACTTATTTTAAACACGAAAGGACAGTTCCATAAATTTTTTAATTGAGTTGGTGATTGATTGACTCGTGACACCAATTCTGTCAGATTTAATAGGTGGCAGAAAGCATTTTATGTAAAAATTACTTTTTAAAAATTTACTTAATAATTATTATTGGTGTAGTGGTAAGAACTTGTTTATGAATTCATTGAACACATTTTTGGAACTTAAATACGATAGTTTTAGTTTATTTATTTAAAAATTATATAAAAGTATGAGAAAAAATAGTCATCAAAATAATATATAATCATTTAATAGAAAAGATGAATTAATCTTTTTCCAAATTAACTGATATCTGATTAATTTAAGACATCAACTTGATCAGCGATTTAAATAATAGTATCAATATATGATTAATCTTTTTAAGAAAATTATATTTCTAAGATAGTGGTAATTTTAAAAGGAAAGATAATTTTTCAAGGGTGCTTTTTTACATAAAAATTTATTTTCAACTAGCATCATGTTCAATATATATAGATAACGTGATTGATTGTGTTAGTGCTTTAGGTTAATTCAATCTTTAATTTTTTATTAATTAAATTTTATTTTAATTTTTTCGTACAATTTAAATTATTATTATTTATTTATTTTCGTACATATCGCATATGTTATTATAATTAAATTTAAACCATACATTTTATGATGTATTAGAGATTATTTTAAATAAAATCTGAATTATAAATAAGCTGTTTTTATATACATGCGCTGTGATAAAAATATTAATATTTTTTAAGATAGTGGTAGGTTTTAAAAGGGGAAAGGGTGTTGGTTTCTTAAACAGTGGAGAGAAAAGTACAAGAGTGGATGATTTTTTTTTATAAAAATATAATAAGTAAATTTTCAGTATATAGTTTCACTTTTATGTATGCTATTATTTGAGTGAGATTTTTAAGGGGGGGAGGTTTTTGATAAGTAAATGGAGTTACTTAACTTGTGACTCGGTAAGTGTTATTTATATATTAGATTATGATATACTCACAATATATGCTAAGAAAGAAATATGTATGACATATATTTATATAAAAGTTAAATATATGGTTTTTAGGTTTAAATTCTTTGTATATATTTTAGATTTAAATTGATTTTTGGATTTTATATAAAATATACAAAGATAAATACAATCTCATAGTTATATTTTTTATTGCTTTATAAAAGAACAAGGTTTTTTGGTCATTTTTCAATTAAGTTGGTATCTAAGTTGGTGTCTAATTGATTCATGATATCAATTTATTTAGAGGCTTAAATATGATATAGATAGATATAGATAGATATAGATAGTGTACATATTGCCATTTCGCTTATCCCAAAAGTTTAGGTTATCGCATCTCCGCATAGCCATAAGTCCTGTGCATGTAATGTACAATTACTCAAGGAATTAACCGTAGCCAAGAATTTGCAAAATATTAGAAAAGTTGGCAGCAGAATCTGGTGCCAAGGAGTTTGTATGACACAAATAGTTGGACTAAGAATGTCCGAGAAACTAAGTCAACTAAGCTGTGATTGCAGATAAGCCCGTAATCTAGGTGATTATTTGTAGTCATGTTCAGTGAACACACATATCTGCGTATAGTATTAATGCATATTAATTAACACTATTTTTTCCTTCCTAATGTTCTGTGCACGGCAGGTCTGCCTAGGTAAGAATGAGTGTGCCATAGAACTAACAGAAGAGAACTTCGATAAGGGCTTGTGTCCTGGTACTACTAAGAGACTTGCAATTGAAGCAGTTTGCAGCTAAAGTTACCCCGGTATATGTTCCGACACAAATGTTTTGGCTGCTTCCTGAAGAAGAAAACGGAAGAAAAGAGCATTTTGCTCCGTTTTCTTTCGGGCACGAGCTGTGTTTTATTTCCTCAACATGATGCCCCTAATTTTATTTTTCTTTTGCTCAGGTACTTTTTGTCCTTTGAGGTGTTTGCGACAATTCAAGAGCATAGATAGACTTAGCTCTTAATACGTGGAATATTCGTTTTTGCTTTTAAATATATCGATATTGGTCAAGCATTTGGCAAATGTCACAAAATTAATTTAATTTTACACAGTTTTTTATATAATTTATATTAATTTAATCCGTCTAGAGTTCCATGTTTTATTGATCAGGTTTATAATGTTTTTACAAAGTTTATATTTATAGATATATAACATAAAAGATTACTTCTAATAAATATTAGTCTTAATGATACGGGGTTGCGCGCGGACCAAGATCGAGTTGCCAAGTCACGAGAAACTCCTACGAAAACCCTAAACAATTAGATCTGAAACGAAACAGAAAATTAAAAGATTAGATTTTTGAATTTTCAGATCTGAAATAAAATCCCCAAATCAGCAAAGAATCAAATTGAGAATAGAAATAAGTGTTAGGGTTCTTGAAACCCTCAAGGAGATTGTGATTCTGCCTAATTGAACACCAAGATAGTTTTCCCCAAATTTCGACAATCTAATTTCACCCAAAAGAGTATGGAAAAACCTTAGAAATTGGGGATTTTTGGGCTGATTCCTTAAGATAGAAAAAGGCTGAAAACACAATAAGAACAGAAAATAGATTAGATAATGATTCAGCACAAGTAGAAATAAAGAAAGAATTGACAGTAAGAAATTAAAAGATAAGTCCTAAGAAGCCTTGAAATCTCGAAAGATCTCACAACTCCCTTCAAACAGCTCTAATCTCCCCTCCAAAGAATATCAATGGCAAGAAGAAGGTTGAAGATGGCTCCCACAATCACAAGATTGTTAAAACAACTTCTAAAGAAAACTCAAGAGAAAAATCTTGGAGAAAACTCAAAGAAAATTCTGCTCTCAACAAATCTGAAATTTTAATAATAATGATAAGTGTTTAACAAGGTGGACAGTCATGCCTTTAAATAGGCCTTATAACTAGTCCTAATCTAATTAGAAAACTAAAATAAAAAAACTCCTAATTATTTTAATATGGAAATTCGGTCAAAGGTCATTTTATCTGGGACTCTTGGACTGAATATTGACATAAAAATTTAAACTAAGTAAATAAATAAATAAATAAATAAAAATAAAACTTTACAACTTGGGCCACTTTGACAATTTGGCCTGATTTTCAACTAAGTATGGATGGATTTCTTGATTGGGCTGGGAATTTGCTTATTGGGCATTGCCTTCAAGAATTTGGGCTTTTGTGACTCGTATCATTCCCCCCTTCCTCAAAAAGATTCGTCCTCGAATCTGAAAAATCAAATGAACTCGACTTTCCTCTATCGAACGGGACTAATGGCAATTGAGTCCACTGAAAAGAATAGCCATGAGATAGTAAATAGCAACGGAAACAAGCTTGTAGTCCAATCATAAGCATAACAGAACATGTATAACGTATGTGAATGGACAGATTCAGATTACCATGCAAACAATCTAATTTACTCACCACTCCCTCGTCAAATATTTGAAACAAAGATGGACATGTTTTAAGGCATTCAGTCGTCTCACATTGTTCCCACAAACCATGAATAAATTGCGAGTAATAAATCAAATGGTAAATATAATCGTCACAAGTAGGTATTTGAAAAGATTCACATGGTTCACAGAGTTGCATAATCATACCATGCATTAATCGACGGTCTATAGATTCACTCACACATGCATTATCAAAAACAAGAATCTTTTTATCAACCATCAAAACAGATAGATCATCAATAAATAAAATAGGACAGTCAAGCACGTTTTGATCTAAGTGTTCATCAACACGATCTTTATCACTATCCGAGGAGTACAAAAGTGTTTCAAAGGTTTCAAGCATCTTACCTCGATAAGCAGAAGAATAAGGGTCGATTTTACCTTTTTCATTTAAAACAAACCTTCGCTCATCGGGGGCATAGTGTAGTCGAATCTCCGTTGTTGAGTTAACCTTTGTCAAATGGAACTCAAACTTCATGTACAACCACATAAACTGTTTAAGGCACGAATATAAATTGAAAACAAATTTGGAAAATTTCGTTACCTTATTCTCCAAAACAGATTTGGACAAATTCGAGGATTTTACACAAGGTAAATCAAGAGAATAACAAATCACGCTTCTTTTCGTAATGACTTTATCAACCACAATCGAAGAGTAACAATTAATCGGATCAAAATGAGGGGATCTTTTAAGAACTAAGTCACCAAAAGTTTTATCAATAATTTTCAAATCTGCACTGGACTCGGTTTCTAAAATTTCCTTACCTCGCTTACCTTCGGGATCATGTAGTGTGATTTCATCTTTGCCTAAGTTGATTGTATGAAAGCGTCTTTCATTTGAGAGGTATTGAAGTTGAAAGTTATCTTTCGATCTTTCTGGAACCTGAAAAGTAGCAACACAAGAAAAATTCATATCTTGGTTAGTGGAAACATTCCTCACTACCCTTTCCACGTCTTTTTCTTTTGTTTCTTTTTCTAATTCATTTTCTCTTCTTTCTTCAATTTCTTTTTCACTCTCAATCTCTTTTTGCTCTTTTTCATTCTCTTTTTCTTTTTCCTCACTTGTTTTAACAGAATTTTTCAGTTTGATTTGGTCCTCATGGACTTGTTCCGGAGTGAGCGGCACTAAGGTGAGTTTCTTTCCTTGATGCTTGAAAGAATACCTATTGGTACGACCATCGTGAGTGACTTTTCGATCCAGTTGCCATGGTTCTCCTAGCAACAAATGGCAGGCTTGAATAGGCATTACGTCGCACACAACTTCGTCTTGATACTTACCGATAGAAAAGGCGATGCGCACTTGTTGAGTGACCTTAAATCGGCCTTCGTTGCTAAGCTCTTGTAGTTGATAAGGTTGTGGATGCTTGGTAGTGGTTAAGCAAAGCTTTTCCACCATCGTCGTGCTGGGTACGTTCGTGCAACTTTCACCATCAATAATAACTCTACAAAGCTTCCCTTGTACATGGCAGCGAGTATGAAAGAGATGTCCTCGTTGCTGCTCACTCTTTGGTTTTGCCAAAGAAGGTTGCTCACGATCATGAAAATCATCATCCATTCTAGGGACACGTCGAGGGTCGCGCCTATGGGGCTGGTTATCCCGATCTTCCTTGATTGGATATCGATATTGAGGTTCTTGATTCAATCGTACCTCATTGATGGTAGCAGTTAAGGCTCGAAGAGCAGCAGCCTGTTCATCCAACTGTTGTTGGAATTTTTTAAATATGTCACTATTATTATCACCTGTAGACATTTTTTTTAAAACCTGCAAAACACTCAACACTCAAAAATAAAAGTTATCAAACCTCACCGTTAATCACTCAAAAAGAAAAAATCAAATTCTCAATGAGGTAGAATTCAATCTTGTGAGTTCTTTATCAAAGTTTATATCAACCAATTAGAGAGTGGATGAACCGATCTACCAAAGAATCCTAATGTGCACTAGGATGCCAAAAACTGACGAGACACCAATTGATTCGTGTTGCACCGAGGAAGAATTGGGCACACGTTTAAATCCTACTAACACAAAAAACAAGAAGGTGTTAGATATTGTAAAGGGAGAATAAAAAGCAAACAAATGAAAACCTACAGCTAAGAATCAATAAAAATTGTTGAAAACAGAAAACCCGAAAAACTGCGGAGTAACTTGACAACTTCGTTTGAGGTGTTCCCGATCTCAAAAAATCACAAAATTAAATCTGGAATGTCTTCAAATATTGAATTTTTGATCTGGAAAATTTGGGCACCAAATTCAACCCGCTGAATATTTTTTTAATTTTTTATTGGATTTCGTCTTTTTTCAATTTTTTGACTTTTTCGACTTATTTTTTTGCGGGAAATATTTTTGTATATTCAATAACAGTGCCAAAAATATGTATGTAAAATTTCAGATCAATCAGAAAACATTTACCCACTCAAATGAATTTTTTTCGAAAATTTTTCTGGGTAAAACTACTGTTTGTAATTTAAAAAATAGAGATCAGTTTAGAAATCAACCAAGAACACCCAAAACGCCCAAAATCTGATACCAAATGATACGGGGTTGCGCGCGGACCAAGATCGAGTTGCCAAGTCACGAGAAACTCCTACGAAAACCCTAAACAATTAGATCTGAAACGAAACAGAAAATTAAAAGATTAGATTTTTGAATTTTCAGATCTGAAATAAAATCCCCAAATCAGCAAAGAATCAAATTGAGAATAGAAATAAGTGTTAGGGTTCTTGAAACCCTCAAGGAGATTGTGATTCTGCCCAATTGAACACCAAGATAGTTTTCCCCAAATTTCGACAATCTAATTTCACCCAAAAAGAGTATGGAAAAACCCTAGAAATTGGGGATTTTTGGGCTGATTCCTTAAGATAGAAAAAGGCTGAAAACACAATAAGAACAGAAAATAGATTAGATAATGATTCAGCACAAGTAGAAATAAAGAAAGAATTGACAGTAAGAAATTAAAAGATAAGTCCTAAGAAGCCTTGAAATCTCGAAAGATCTCACAACTCCCTTCAAACGGCTCTAATCTCCCCTCCAAAGAATATCAATGGCAAGAAGAAGGTTGAAGATGGCTCCCACAATCACAAGATTGTTAAAACAACTTCTAAAGAAAACTCAAGAGAAAAATCTTGGAGAAAACTCAAAGAAAATTCTGCTCTCAACAAATCTGAAATTTTAATAATAATGATAAGTGTTTAACAAGGTGGACAGTCATGCCTTTAAATAGGCCTTATAACTAGTCCTAATCTAATTAGAAAACTAAAATAAAAAAAACTCCTAATTATTTTAATATGGAAATTCGGTCAAAGGTCATTTTATCTGGGACTCTTGGACTGAATATTGATATAAAAATTTAAACTAAGTAAATAAATAAATAAATAAATAAAAATAAAAATAAAACTTTACAACTTGGGCCACTTTGACAATTTGGCCTGATTTTCAACTAAGTATGGATGGATTTCTTGATTGGGCTGGGAATTTGCTTATTGGGCCTTGCCTTCAAGAATTTGGGCTTTTGTGACTCGTATCACTTAATGTATATAAAATTTATAGATAATGTGTCTTATTAGAAACAAAACTAGGAAAATTTAGAAGGACAAAACTTCGGTTAAGGAAAAAAGTGTATAGCGTATATTTACTCCCCTTATGATAACATTATATGATATCTCAAATTCTACGTGTTCTAATATCGGATATTAATTTTTCAAATGATCACTTGAACAACCTTACTAAGTATTTATATCATCATTCATTTGAAAGTCATGAGTGAGAAATTTTTTGGGAGAATATATTTTTATCTCTTCAAGAGTTTCAATAGTAATCATAACAAACTTTAATCATGGTCTTTTTATACTAATACATGCTCAAATAAATTTATATAAATATTTACACAACTATATGAAACAATTTCTTGGGAATTTATGTATGCTTCTAGCATTTTAAATTTTTTAAGGATTTTAATATAAACTTCTACATTATAGATTGTAACAACAATTATAAGATGCATGTCAAGTATAAATTGCCAAAATAATAAGATATCTATTTGAATCTCACTGGCTTTATACCATTAAATGTTTAGAGTATCAATCCAGAAACTTTATGAATTTGATTTTACCTGAATTGCGTTTTTTCATTTTAGCCAATGTATTTCATGTTTATATTTCTTGACAAATTGATTCAAGATCTTCCTTTTCTTTCATTATTTTAACAATAGTATTGATTGCGAAACCGTTGTCGACAACTTTTCATTTTGATTCTACATTATCTCGTATTGACATAACTTATCGAGATTTTTTATTTTCACCATTTTCATATTTAGATATCTGAATCTCTTTTGGAGTTTTAATAATTAGTTATGCCTTGGATCTCTTCAGGAGCACATGTTTCCATTATATGATCATCTTGGTTTAGTTTTTTTTTTACGAGAGCTTTTTTGGAATCAATCAATCTATCATGCTTTAGGCATGCAATACTTTCATTTATTCTAATAGGTTGTCCTACTTAGATTTCAACACATTATTTGGTATATAACACTTGGACATTCTTATTAGATCAATAAATACATCTTACCTATTAACTTGCAACAAAGTGAACCCTCATTTTGAAATTTTGGTTCAAATTACTTTCTCTGAGCATTTAGATAATGATAACTCATCGCAATTAATGATTTCATTTAACTGTTATTTCTCTCTCCCTAATGTTGGAAAACTATCAAATTAAAATAGTAATCACCTAATCATATCATAATTAAATTTCCAATTCGTTCAAGACATTTAATAATACAATAAGATTAATAATTAATATATATTCTCTACTTTCTTTGAATATCCATTTTTGTGCATTGTGGTGGAGCAACTTGAACATATATTGCACACTCAAATTTTTTTAAAATGGGTTATATTTGGCTCCTGGTCAAAAGCCAATTTTAAATGAGTATTTAACATAATTTATTGGTATGACGCATACAAGTGTCAGTTCATGTAAAATATCATATCCTTACGCATGTACAAAAGTTTTACTCTCAAAAGATATGATTTAGTTACTAATTGGTGACATTTACTTCATAAATTCTACTAAACCATTTTATATGTATAAGCAACAAGCTTTGCAATAGTTATTCGCACTGTAATCTAGTATACATTAATCATTTAAAGTCTAAGAAATAAAACCACAAACATTAGTAAAAAATATTTCGATTGTATAATCTAAAAGTTTTGTTCATAAAAAATCACTAAATAAGTAATGTCGCAAACTACAGGTTGCGAGTTAATAATTCACATGTGATTAACTTGTAGATGCATTTACTAAAATCTTATCAAAATATCCACTTGCAAGATAAAATGAGCCCATATTTCTTTAAAAAATGCAAGAGATTCAATCTCAAATTTTTCTAGTGAGATTTTAAATCTTCATTGAGAACGAGCAACACTTGATAAATGAAGAATTTTTAGGTTCTTTAATAAATATCTATGTAAATTCTTATCTTGTTGTATCATTATTGATCAGGATGGTCTAACCGATTGTCACACCCTGAAAATCGATTAGTAGAATCGAGTAATTAAGTCATGGGCTCGAGAGAGATATTGGAATAAAAGTCATAGAAAATAAAATAAAATAAAGTAAAATAATAAAAATAATAAAATAATAATCAGGTCAATAAATATAAATTAGTAGGATTAAATTGAAACGTAATTTTAATTTAGAGGTCAAATGTGAAAAAAAAGAGTTCTAGTTGAAAGGGGATTTAGTTGGAGAAGGGAGAGAATAGGAAGGGGCTTTATGGTAAATAAACTAAATTTTACAAATTGGTTGGCTATATAAGACCATCCATTGTCGCTTCCCTCCATACTTTTGATCATTTGAAAATTTTGTTAGATATAAGATTAGGAGTTTTCTCTTGAAATTCTCTCAACTATTTTGATTTTCTAAGCATCCAAACACATTTTTCTTCTTCAATTTCAAAAGAAACTCATCCTTTTTCCTTCAATTTTCTATTATTTCTTAACTCGTTTTTGTTCAAATTGATCCAAATCTCGTGGAGTTTTTCAAATCAATGGTCATATTCTGGTTTCTCATGGTTTACATATATAATATGTGATTCCAATTTGAGCTTTTTCAAATCTAATCAAGAAATCATAAGATCCATGGTTTTAAAGCTTGTTTTTGCTTGAAAATGGTAGATCTCGTAATAGAGAGTTAAGTAACAAATTTTATAACACCTCTAACCCTTCTCCGTCACGGATTAAGGTTATGAGCATTATCGAGCAATCGAAACATTTATAATTAATTTCGTTCAACATCATAAATAGAACTTAAACCGTACATTCATACCCATATCATCTTTAAATAGAGCCCTCGAGGCCTTAAAAATACTTTAGAAACAAATCGGGACCAATTTGAAATGTCTAGGAAAAATTCACAAAAATTTGAGGGGTCACATGGCCGTGTGCCTCACACGACTAAGACACAAGCCCATGTCTCAGGCCGAGTAACAATAGAAATAGGGACACACGGCCATGTCCCAGCATGTGTCCTTGTCTGTGTAACATTCTAATTAGAGATACATAGCTGTGTCCCAGCCTGTGTAACTCACTAAGTAGGATCACACGGTCATGTCACACGCTCGTGTAACTCTCGAAATAGCCCCAGACGCCCTTGTACCAGGCCGTGTGCTACCTGACTTGCACCCTAAGCACTCAACAAACAACACATGACCGTCTCGCCAAGCTGCGTGTCTCACACGGTTAAGGCACATGCCCGTGTGGACCCAAAATGTACCTTAAACAACAAGTTATTTGTTTTCGTCATGTTGATGGTAACATATATGTATAAACATATATGTATAAACACAAACACATAAATATTTAAATTCAAATAAATATAAATATAATAAACCTAATATGAACTTACCTAAATCGATTTTGCAGCAAAAATGACTCTAACGTCTAATCAACAAATTTTCCTTTCCCTCGTTTATGAATCGACTGGTCCGTTTTTTTATCAAAATATATTAATTTTATTCAATTAATCGATTCAAATATCATAAAATAATTAAATTCACATATTTGACCCTTTATCAACATTTTATACTTTTACCCTAAAATTTTACCTTTTATTCAATTCAGTCTCTAAATCCGAAACTTTCAAATTGAAAACATTTAATCCCAAACGATACTAGAAAAATTTCATATAGTCCTTTTACACCCCATATTTAACACATTCTGATAAGAATTTCATACAATTTTACTATTTTAATAATTTACTCCCTAAATACAAATTTAACAAAATTTACTTAATCAAATAGTTCTTAAACATTTCATAGCTTCCAAATCTAACAATTTCTAACAAAAACATCTAAGATTCATCATAAAAAGTTTTAAATTCTTTAACAAATTTGAAATTGAAGATACGGATTAGCTGGACCTAACTGCAACGATCTCAAAAGTAAAAAATTACAAAAAAAAAAACTAATTAACAAAGGCTTACCATGCATGAACAAAACCAAGGCCGAAACTTCAAGCTTCATGACCGTGGAGGTTCGGTGGAAGAAAGTTAAAATGAAAGAGATTGATGCTTTTCTTTTATGTATTTTTTTACTATTTTAACATTTAATTAATTTAATAATAATATTATAAAACACATAAATTTTAATTCAATTCTTCCGCTTACCGTCCAAGATTAATCCTAATGATTTATTTACCATATAAGTCCTCTCCAATTAACTAATTAAGTCATTTAATTAATAAAAACCAATAGCGAGTGAATTTTGCAACTTTTACGATTTAGTCCTTTTTTAATTAACTATCCAAACGTTAAAATTTTTGGACCAAACTTTAATACACCTATATAACCACTCTGTAAATATTTAATAAAAATATTTATGGGCTCAATTTATAGAAATGAGGTCCCGATACCTCACTTTTCAAAACCACTTGACTTTAAGGACAAACCACTTGAACTTAACAATTCATTCAAATAACAAAAATTACCAAATTAAAATTTACTATAATACTATATTTGACTCGTGAATATTAAATAATAATATTTATAGACTCACTCATTGGATTTGTGGCCTTCAAACTACTATTTTCGACACTATTGAAAAACGACTGTTACACATTCATGATACTATAGTGGAATGGCTTCGTGGCTAAATGAGTTTATAATTAATAGTTAAAAATCAAAAACTTAATTATAAATCATTTGAGCCTCAACTACATATATTCAATCGGTCCCCCCGTAAGCTCGTTGAAACCAGAAATGAATTGTGTGTTTAAGTAGAAATGAACAGAATGAATAGAAAAAAAAAAAGAGAAATGGATAACATTCAGGAATGATTATGGTTTTCTCTGAAATAGAGAAATGAAACCATTTGGAAATGAATGTAGGTTTCCAAAAATGAAAATAAAAATGAAAATGGAAACTTGCAATCCTATATAGGATTACTTAAAAAATGATGAAAGAACGAATTTATATATTTGGACTATTTTGAAGCTTGAAAATGAAAATAAATTATTCGTTCATAGTGAACATGTTGAGTTGTGACATATTGAACGAATTTTCTCGAAATTTTACCAAGGGTAAAATTGTCAAAATTTTACTGGAGTAAAATTGGGTTGAGAAAACTATTTAATACGTAGATATTAAAATTTATTTTTGGAAATAGAAAAATTGGATCGAGTTGGATCATATTATAGAGTACTAGGTCAAAAAGGCCGAAGAAGTATTTGTGACACCCCAAACCCGACCGGGACGGACCAACTCAAATTCAAAGCGTTACATTAGTCACCTAGGTGACTCTCTGGCTAACGACCACCCAAGACACACCCCGACCTTATAACACCTCAATCTTATATGATTATGAGTTATTTATTAATGCGGAAGTAAATTATGAGTCAAACCTAAGGGTATTTTTGTTATTTTACCACCTATGTTAAAACTAACCTGATTTTAGATCTAAATGTTTACTGGCCTTCTTTTAGTCAAAATTATGCAAGCCTTAAAATTTCAGCTTCATTCGAGTTCGTTTACTATGTCTAATTCAAGTTTTATTATTCGTGGCTAAATTGTAACAAATACAAACTATCAAAAACTATTCCAAATTATGAAATAATTTTGTTTATATTGAATTTTACCAGTTATGAGACTAATCCTAAAATTTTACCAAGTTTCCTTATTATCTAGGCTCTAATTAGACTAATCAATTTTTTAGACTAAAATGTAATTTGAACAAATTAGAATACCAAAATAAACAGACAAAAATCCAAACCCTCAAAAACCCACACGGCCGTGTCCCCTAGACCGCGTGTCATCAAATGATCATGTTTGTGTCGTGAAAAAATTTTTGGCAAATCGCACACGCCTGTGTGGAAATCCCACACACCTGTGTGTGATAGCTCCAGTTTCTACACGCTCGTGTTACTTACCCACACGCTCGTGTGCAACCCCTCACACACCCATGTGGATAGGTACACACCCGTGTGAAAACCACAGCATCCATTTTTGTGAAAAACTCGTTTTAAAACTCGATTTTGCATATTTTAATGGCCAATGCAACCCGAGTTAACTACAATTAATTAACATATATATACATACACCTTCAATTGAATTTATTGACATCAATTAGAAACAAATAAATACAATTAAGCAATCAATTTCATACACATCAAACACCGAATAAAACAAACAAGTGGAGTACCTTAGTCGCTAGTAAACCACTCCATGGAAGCTTCATTTAAACAATCGTTAGTATAAATTTCATACTTCATACATCGTGTTATCAATCATTGTGTTATCAAGCAACAATACACTGTAAATAATTCAATAATTAAACTCAAACATGCCTCAAAATTATTATAAAACCATCCAAATAAAATGTCAAATGGCCAAAGCCTAATTGCAACCAAAATCAAACTAATTCCCGGGAGTTCCACAATGCCCGACTATAGTCTCTAAAATGTGTAATTAAGTCTCTACCAAGCCTAAATCTCTTGGAACCCTCTTGCTCAGCTCCTCAGCTCCTTAATCCCGATGACTATCTGCATGAATTTGATGGTGTGAGCTTTAAAATGATCAGTGAATGTTAATAAAAACGATAAGTAAATTAACATCCAATTGATGTTTAATTCACAATCAATCACCAATTATCAGCCAAAATAATGAAACATGTCAATTGAATTTCCACAAGCATTTTCAATACCGAAAAGAAATTATTCATGGCATTCAATCATCAATTGATATAGCAATAATCATACATAAATATATTGACATACACTTCTCATTGCTTAACCGGGTGCTCATACATCGGATAAACGGATCTCCAAACTCTCACAAATATCAAATACAGTTCACCGAATTGAGCGAGCTGAAGCACGCGCTCCCTTATAGCACCTAAAATAACCTATCGAGTGGAGACCCATGCTCAACACTCTCTTATCTACTCCAAACAAATCAGTCCACCTAGAGCCATATGCTCACATTGTCACAAATAATGGTGAGTACCCACAAATCCTATGGCATGCCAACTATATCCAATGGATCCACTGTACACGTTGCCAATATATTTAGTCAAACATAACATACAAATCAATCATTATTATGCTCAATTTAATGTGACAAAATGATTATGCATAACTTGTAACATAGCCATTTAACATCCAATTAAATCAAGTAATTCATTTTCCAATTTCCCACATTCAATTACCAATTGTAACACCAACATATCATGATAAAAAATTTCAATACACATGCTTAAAATCATCCTTAAAATTAATCTAATTAAATAGCACAACACCACCCAAAAACTCACTTACTAATTTTTTTTAATACAAATTCAAATTTTGCACATTTAATACCAATCTTGCAAAATCAACCATTCATCCATAATTAATTAATTGTAATAATTAATTAAAGTACTAATTAAACATAATTAAAGGTTAATTTACCAAATTGCCCTTAGAAACAAGTGATCAACTAAGAAATTTCAAGCTTCAATTCTGGTTATCTCGGTCATCTTCAAGACTTGAAGCTTCAACAGAGGTAAAGTAGACATCGCCACATTTTCAATGCTATAATAAACATAAATTTTAATTAACTATGCTAATCGAAATTCTCTTACAAAGATGTTTTACCGGATTTGTAACATTAAGTTGAAAACTCGATCCCTCACAAAATCAGTCTCTCCATCCTTTCTAATCACTTCCAAACATCAATACTAAACCAAATACATATAAACTAAGCATCAATTTCACATTTAAATCAATTTTACAAAAATCTAGAAAATCATTTCATGAAAATGATGAAATTCAGATTTCTTCAAATTACCTCACAAATCATGTTTAATCTTGATAAATAAGACCAAAAACCTTTTAATAGATCCACTTTGAGTTGGAACATACATTGATTTGTGGATTTCATCTCAAAATTCAAGATCCACCATTAAAGAACCTTAAGCTTTCGAAGAAGATGACATTGATAAAAAATCATGTAATTATCACTCAAATCATGTAAAAATGTTTCTAATCTTCTTAAAAACAAGTTTAGGATTGAAGATTAACTTTGATTCACTCTAAATTCATTGATTGAAAATCTTGATTTAAGAAACTTGAGAAATTTCAGAATATTTTTGGCTACTTTTGAGAATAATTTCGGATGAACTGAAAGAGTATTTTGAGAAGAAAATTGGTTGGATCTATTCTTTGATGATAGATTTTAAACCATGCAAAAAAAATGAAATTTATAGCTCTCTAATATGATGTAAATGGTGTGAAAAGTAGGTTAGATGAATTGTGTTTAAAACTAAAACAATGCACCAGAGATTTTAAAAATTGGGGAATTTGGCTAATGGCCACTCCCACATTTCCCTTTACCATTTAATCATTTCCCTCTAAAATTCCGAATTTTAAGGTTTATTTGCCAAATAAATACTCCAAAATTTCTCTTATTTTACAATTAAATCTAATTTAATTAATATTTAAATTTAACTCAAATTAATCCCCAATAAAAATTATTTTAAAATTATTTTTCGACCTAAATTAATTACTTTCACTAATAATTATTTAGTTACTTTAAAATTAATTTTCCAAAAATTTTTTATTTTTCTAATTTATTGTTTAATCGATTTTAGATGAAATTAGCCTTCTAAATTAAATTAAAAATTACTAGAAACCTCATAAATTCCTAGTTTCACACTCGAAACCCAAAAAATATACTCGAAACTACTAGACCTGATTTAGGGATATTACAATACTCCTAATTGAACCCAATGTGAGAGAGGCCCAAAATCCCTCATATAACATGAATGGGGTGGAAATCCTAGTAGAAATATAAGGGTGAGTCGTTCACCGCTCTCTTACCTTAAGTAGGATGTTGTTTTTCTATTTAAAATAAATCTCTACAACTCTATTAACACAAATTTTGAGAGATTGTTATTCTGCTAAAAAATAAAAAGATTTATTCTCAACTTATAAATATATTTTTCAGAATAACAATTTTATTGGTTTCTATTATAGAAGTGAGAATTTTTTTTTCACCCCAAAATGAAATTTTTTTCCAGATTTGTGTTTCAATTCAATTGATTTGTGCCCACACTCAAAGCAGTTCGTGGTACGAGAATAGCGGAGAAGATCATTTGGTTGAAATCCAGAAAATATCAAGGATTCGCTTATCGAAAAACACATGTACAATTTTGGTCTAAAGTTTATTGCTATAAATACCACAAAGTGGGTCGATTTTATAAATTTTAATTTTCCACTGTGCAAGAAAATTGTTTTTCAAATTGAATTTTTTCCAACAAGCTTGCCAACTAGACGCGCTTTCTGTCTACCACCACTCAAAGCCTACCAAGGTTCCCTGCCCCCGGGAATCTTGGGTACGTTTTCAAGCATGTTTTCAAGAACACTGAAGACTCTTTCAAGCATGTGTCTACTAAAATTGGTTTTGCTGAAACATATTTTCAAGCATAGAAGACCATTTCATTATTATAATTTGATGAAAATACGTATTTTGAAACGTGTTTTGAAGCACGCCTTCCCTCTCTCCTCATTCTTTTTTATTATTAAACTACCGAAGTATTCAATACTTAGACATAAGCAAATTCGTTCTTTTTTGAAGAGTTGCGTTGTAAGTGTTGTCTTTATTTCTTTGGGTATGAATCTGAAGATTTTTTTGTTCTAAATATTTAATTCATTTTAAATTGAATTGAGTCGATGAGTGAAATCAATAATTTATTACGATAGTCAAATTTACAATATGGATGTCGGGGTCGTATTTGCAGGAGCTCAATTCGTGGAATTAACTTTCAATCGTACCATTCAATTGTATGAGCTACGGGCTAGAATCACAAGAAAAGTCGGGGTTCAAGCCGGGGAAGAATTTTTTATTTGAAATGTAGATATCTAGCATCAGTGGCTTTAAGTATGAACTATTTGATGTGAAAGGTGAACTAGAGCTGGAGGCGGTTGTAAGTTCACATTGCTTAAGTGGAAATGCTATAATGGAGTTATATGTCGAGTTTGTCAAGGTTGATAGAGTTGGTCTATCTCTGACCAATGTTGTGGCTAATGCGGAAACCGAAGTAAAAACAAAAAGTCCTACAATACGGTTGTACGGTGGGTTCACTGCTTTGTTATAAAGCTCCCATTATGATGTCCCCGAATCATAAAAGGGAAGACATTCTTTGGTTTCAAGCACCGATTTCAACTTTGGCGACCATTATTAGTCGTGTTATAAGCGTAACTCGAACCTCGACACTCGAGCATGACATTCAGTCAGTGTGTTGGATTTTAACTTCAGTTGTTCGATGTCCTGATGTGGAAGCACTTATATCGGTGTGTCATCAACCTACATCGATTGCCAATCCAGTGCAGATGTTGATCGTAACATAGGGTATAGAAGAACTGATGATTTACTCCCTACATTCGGGTCCAACAAGGGTACATTGATAGTGGATATAGCTTGCCGGCAAGTCTGTATTACGAGTGTCATTTGCATTTCTTTGGACGAATTTGCCTGCTCCTCTCCTCCACCGAAAGTAGATATGGCTTGCTAGTCTAAACCAAGACATGATCTCCATAAAGGTCGTCGTGTCTGGTGTGAAAAAAGGTTCACCAATGGGTATGAAATTCATCCTATGATCCCAAATTTTGATATATTCTTTGTTGAATTCTTGTCAATTTTTTTCGGTTTTCTCTAGCAAATCAAGCTTGTGTAGTGTTTCAATGTCTTGCGGTGCCAACAAAATTTTTTGCCTTCACCCAAACTGCTGCATCATTCGATTCGATTCGTGCATCTCCATTGTCGCGTAAACTATCAATGACACATTTGCGTCCTACATAATTTGAATGGCCAAAAATTCGAGCGGGGCACATTCTATGATATTTAGATCGGTGAGTATGACATCCATTTAAACTATAGTGCACAATTATAAATTTTGTCAGCTACAAAATTTTAAATACCAAATCATTGCATAATTATTAGAGGTTTGAAAAATTCAATGGTTTCGAGCGTTGATCTAATAGTAGCCAGATATCTTCAAGCTACTCCAGTAGTCCCACATAACTCCGCCCATGGTTTCACTTACTCAAACAATATGTTAATTCCAACATATAATAAATAAACAACATTTACTATTGTTGACACCATTTTTTGGATGAAAACGGGGTCGACTTGGGTTTTTGAAAATGAAAATGAAAATGAAAATGGGAGTCGCCACCGATCCTTTTTGATGAGGTGTGATCGGATCACCTCGAAAAGTGATTGTTTTTAATAAACGATTTGATTTTATTAAAACAACAAGTTTGGTCCACGAAATTAAAAAAACGGGTTCGGGAGTCGGCTACGTACGAGGAAGGATTAGCACCCTCGATACGCCCAAAATTGGTACCTAGTTGATTACTTAATGTCTTAATGTCGAAAATTGAAAACTTTAAAGAAATTTAAAATACGATCCTTAGAAAACTCGAATGTCATGGATTAAAATTCAAGAGGATATTTGGCTATTTGGTTAAACGAGAAATCGAAACCCAACACATTAGGGCACGTTCCTCGAATTTCCAAACGCAAAACATTACCTTATTTTAAAATTTTTAAAAGGATATTAAGTCATTTAGTTGAATGAGAAAAATCGACACCCAGCACCTTAGGGCATGTTTTCTCGAATTTCCCAAACGCAAAACATTACCTTATTTTAAAATTTTTAAAAGGATATTAAGTCATTTAGTTGAACGAGAAAAATCGACACCCAGCACCTTAGGGCATGTTTTCTCGAATTTCCCAAATGCAAAACATTGCCTTATTTTAAAATTTTTAAAAGGATATTAAGCCATTTGGTTGAACGAGAAAAATCGACACCCAGCACCTTAGAGCATATTTTCTCGAATTTCCCAAACGCAAAACATTGCCTTATTTTAAAATTTTTAAAAGGATATTAAGCCATTTGGTTGAACGAGAAAAATCGACACCCAGCACCTTAAGGCATGTTTTCTCAAATTTCCAAACGCAAAACATTGCCTCATTTAGAAAAATTTTCCTTTTTTGAAGTATGGTGTTAATATGCATAATAGAATAATAAATATGATAATGTGAACAAAAATAATATGAGCAAAAAAGAATAAAGAAAAATCGTATATACCATAACAAATAAATAAATAAATAAATAAATAAATAAAACACAAAAATGGACATATAAATAAATACATAAATGAACATAAAAAAACGATAAAGGAAAATAGATGACAATTATAAAATATGGGCATGTGTATGTACATATAAAGGAACTATATATGTATGTATATACATAAAATTATAAAAATATGAAAGATGTATATATGAATTATAAGATATAAAAATATAAGTATTTACACATATATATGTATATAGATTATAAAATGCGAAAAAATATATACTATATAAGTATGTATGTTATAAAAACATGTGTACACACATAAATTTATAAAAATATGAAAAATATGTATATGTATGTTTTAAAATTATTAAAATAAAATAAAAAATATATATGAATATGTATACATATATTCATGAGGAAAAAGAGTATATAGATATACGTATATAAATATGTATATATAAAAAGTATTTAATATATATTAAATAAATTATATAAGAAATATATATAAGCACTTATATAATAATACTATAATATAATATGGCACATACATTTAAAATTACATAAGTAAATATAAATAGAAATATAATGATAATAATAATAACATTAATATTAATAATAATAGTAAAGATGATAATAGTAATAATAATAATAATAATAGTAAAAATATTAAAAATAATAATGTTAAAAATAATTAGCTAAATAATAAAAGATGCTAAAAATAGACTGAATCGCAATAAATACAAAGATACAGGGCCAATTCGAAATAAAAAAAAAACAAAAAAGGATTAAATTGCAACTCGCGCCAAACAGAGAGGGACCAAAATAGTAAATAGACGGAGTTCCCAAAACGCGGCGTTGCAGCGGACTAAATTGAATCAAGAATGAAATTATAGGGCTAAATTAAAAATAAAAGAAAATAGTGAAAAGGGGCCGAATTGCAACACATCGCAAAATAGGAGGGTCTGCGCGCGCAAATATCCTCTCAAGCGAAAACACGCGGACCCTCCGGGTCTGGTCGGGTCGACGCGTAGATCCCCTTTATCAAAACGACGTCGTTTTGTGTTTAATATAAATATTAAAAAAACCAAAAAAACAAACAGCCTCTTTATTCTTTAAAAAAATCAGAGAGAAAGCTCTCTCTCTCTCTCTCTGCATTCTCCGGGCATTGCCCAGAATCTGGCGAGAAACCACCATCAACCGCCATCGGCCCCGCCGCGCCGGCCACCGTACACGGAGGTCGGAAAATTCAAAAAAGGTATATTTTTTACTTTTTTGTGTTATACATATATATATATTTATAATACCTATATTATTACAAATCAAAAGTAAAAAAAACGAAATAATAAATGAATGAAATTAGAAAACTAGGAAAACCTTTTCGTTTCTCTTCTTTTTTTTCTCTTCTGCTTGTAAAAAAAGGGAAGAGGAAGTCCTTCCTTATAGCAGATTCGATTTTTAACCGAAAGAAAAGAAGAAGAAAGAAAAAAAAACCCGATTACAGTGAAAACCCCCCCTTTTTACCAAAGATTTACATGGCTCTTATAGCCATTTACAACTTTTTTTTAATCTATTTTCACTTCTGTTGCAGGCACGTGGGCGGTATGGTGCTGACGTGAGAGGAACGGCGGAGCAGGTGGTGGCAGTTGCGATTGGTGGCTGCGGCGGCTGAAGCTAGGGTTAGGGGCTAAGGTTTCTTTTTCTGTTTAGGTTGTGGGCTTGTTGGGCCTTAGGGTTTTTTTTATAATTATTTTGGGCTATTGGGTCTTGGTCTTGGGTTGGGGGTGTTTTAAATTTTTGGGCCTGTTATTTGGTGAGGCCCGGGCAAAATTTAGGTCTTACAACTATGGTAACTATATATTATTATCAAATAAATTTTACCTTGTCACAAACGCGAATGTATAAGGGTTGTCCACTCGGGAACCTAAAACTGATAGTCGCCACTGCAAATACCCATTTTTGCCCGGGTCCCCTTAGCAAATAAACTCAATTTTATAAATAAAAATAAAACCAAATTTTAAAATGTCCACAGTCCATTACAGCAGGCCTAATAGGGCCCAAATCAGTCCAAAAAACAACTCCATTACAAGTGGCCCAAACGCTAAACCCAATTAGCCAAAACCTAAGCCCAAATACCCCTAGCCCACTACGTTTCAGGAAATAGAAACCCTAGAGTTTCTAACTCCCCTTCAGCCGCCGACGCCAACACACATGTACGCTCCTCGTACGCGCGCCTGCCTCCTCACATGTGCCTCCGTACCCTCTGCCCTAGTCTCGCACGACCTCTGTACCCGTACCTGCAAAGGACAAAAACGAACAGAAAATAGCACAACAAAAGGGAGCAAAAATTGTAATTGCGAAAAGAGGAAAAAACAGAAAAAGGGCAATTTTTGTATTTTCTTTTGGCTATATAAAGCCATAACGAAATCTGTAAAAGGAGGAATGGAGAAGAAAATAAAAAAGAAAAAATATATATTCAAAGGAATTTTGAAAGGTGATTCACCATTCTTGCTTTCTCTGCGTTTCATACTGTTTTCTTTTATTTTTTATATACAAAGAAGATAAAATTAAAAGAGAAAATAAGGTTAGAGATCGAGGAGTTTACTTGTTTGGCCGGAAATTCGTTCGCTCCGTCGCAATCAGAGTCGGACGATGGTTCAAAGGCCTCTGCGCAAACCTTTTCTGAGCGGCGCATTCAGGCGTGAGAGAGCCTAAGGTTTTCCCTTTTAACTTTTGTTTTAAAATGAAAGGAGGCTGCTGTTTCTGGGTTTTTCTTTAATCTATATGCGGAGGAAGAAACGTCGCCATTTGATACCAATCTGATGGTTTCAAAACGGCGTCGTTTCAAGACTTATGGCCATACCCGATGACCCGACCCGCGCGTTTTGGTCTTGGAGGGGACATTTGTGCCATTGACCCTTCTGATTTGTTTAGGGGTTTCAATCTGATCTTTTTTAATTTTCTAAATCGGTCCTGAATGTTTGATGTGGTTTCATTTTGACCAGCGCAAAAACGCCGCGTTTTGAGGGAAGGGAGTATTTCCCATCTGACCCCCATGTTATTCGCGCGTTATACTCTGGGCCTCCGTTTTGTTTTATTTTTATTTTTTCTTGTAATTTAGTCTTGGTTTCAATGTAGTCCTTTTAATTGATTTGTTTATGATTTATCAATCCGTTTAATATTTTTATGCTAATATTATTTTTACTTTTATATTATACTGTTATTTTATTTAAACTTTACTTATTAATCTATTTGACTACTTAGTATCCCATTATTTAGATTAAATAAGGCTTTTTCATATTATTCTTATTTTTTAGCATATACATATTAGTTAATTTGAAAATTTGTTTCTTCCCTCTGTTTATCTTTAATTGGTTTTATTTTTTAAATTTCTCATATATATTACTTTAAACTATTACATGATTATTTCAATTTTCTTTGTAAATTATTATGTTAAGTTGCTTTGTGCATTATTTTATTTTTTATGTTAATTATTTTAAAAATTATCCTATACTATCGGTTTTAAATCAATTTATCATTTAAAACTCATTGTCTTGTACTATTTATTTACTTATTTAAATTGGTCTTGTATTTTTTTCAAAACCCTATCTTATTACATTCTTTGTTTATTTCAACCTCTTGTATATATGAATATATTGTTATTTATGTAAGATTATCATTTTGTATGTATGATTTGTTCAAATTAATACATATATCGTTTTATGCATTTTGGTTTTCTTTAAAATTTATGTGTATAGTATTTATTTCAATTCTATTTTGATTTATTCTAAACTTTCATCTCTTTGTATGTATACTTTCATATATATGTGTATATATATATCTATATATTATTGATTTTTAATTCATTAGTTTTTAAATATGATATTTATGTAACTATTGCTCTTATAAATACGGTATTTTGCTTATTAATTGCTTATTGTTCATTGGTGTACATTTCAATTTACGAATTATCAATTCGCATTGTACATTATTATTCTATTACATTTTATTCGCTTAAAAGGTTATGTTTCATATCATTTAAATATCAAAACCTATTTATTCAAAAATCTTCAAAATACTCGAAGTTTGGAATCCTCAAGAGAATTGAGCCCTAACGTATTGGGTTCCAATTTTCCTCGTCGAATCTAAATAATCGAATTTTTTTTAAACATACAAATTTCAAATAAAAACCCATTCTCGGGAATTCGACACGTTGTATCCTAACGCATTGGATATGACATGTTATTTTCTCGAGACGAGGATTTTAAAAATAAAGGCAACATTCGATATTTAGGAATTTTGTGAAATCAAACCCTAACTCACTGGGTTTTGATTTTCTCATTTGACCCAAATAATCAGATACCCTTTTCAAAATTGCATAGATTTTAAAAGCCAAATGATAAACTTAATTTTGAGGATTCGAAATGTTGCACTCTAACTTACTGAGTGTGACAATTCGTTTCTTTGAAATAAGTGAGTCTTATCATCCAGTTCATTTTACTCAAACTTTCTTTTCAAAGGATCGTATTTTAAAATCTTTTCAAAGTTTCGACACTAAGACATTAAAAAATCAATTCGGTACCAATTTTGGGCGTCACGAGGGTGCTAACCCTTCCTCGTGCGTAACCGACTCTCGAACCTGTTTTCTCAAAATCTGTAGACCCAAAAATCATTTTCAAGGTGAGCCGATCACACCTCAATAAAGGATCGGTGGCGACCCCCATTTTCATTTTTAAAGTCGATTTCGTTTTTCAAAATTTTAAAAGGTGGTTTCGACAGCCACCATGCCCATGATTGCAACATGAGCAAGCAACTACTGATTGACATCTTATTCAATTTCATCGCCCGAGACAACTTCTTATACAACGTGGCCAACAAGGCTAATCCCCAACTCAGTCAATCACTTTCTTTGAAGTCGACTAGGTGTAGTAGGCACCTTTTGTGTACCAAATTTTGAGATTTATTGGGTATTAGAATGCCCTCGATAAACTTCAGGATGAATGCTCAGGCGTATTGTTCTTTTTTGGTGTCAGTTGCGTCCTTAGGAAGGTCTTTGAAATTATCTTCCAACCATTTCATCTCTATTTGGCCACCTTGAAATTTATTCGGCACCTTCCCTAAAAATACCTCGCAAAGGTCCTCCTTACTAAGAATGGCCACTGCCCCTGTAACGATTGGCCCATCCACTAGTAAACTGAGTTGTAAAACAATGTCCTTGAGTGTGATTGTACACTCACTGTATGAAAGATGAAATGTGTGTGTCTCGATTCTCCATCTTTCCACCAACACGCTGATAAGTGTAGGATCCAATTTAAGCCCCCAAGCATACGAGATGCATGTAAAAATCATGCATCTTACAAATAACCACAAATTTCATTGTTTGGGCTAATTGATAAATTGTGTATGAACCTCTCCAAAACACGATCATCCACCTATTTATATCAACAAAGTAAAATAATTTAAAATTAAAAAACTTCAAAATTAACTTAACTGAAAATAACGAAATTTAAAATTTTCCTTACCATTACTGATTGAGTGGCAAAAATGTGCTTCTAGTCGAAACGAATAAGAAAACTTGTTTCGTGAAAATTTAATTGAAATGAATAATCTACGAAATAATAAAATAAAGCTATAATATTTTTATACAAATATATTAGAAAATTTCAAACAAATCTTGAGAAATTTGAGAGAATTTAGAGTTTAAAGATAATAGAGAAAGTTGAATTTAAGAAAAAAGAATGAAAAATAATCCAGTATTTAAAAGAAAATAAAATAACAATTGAACTGTTAAAAAATATTACAGTTGGTACGAAAGTGCATCCAGCTGAATGCTTTTTGATACTCTATCACACTCTATCTCTAAAATTAGTTTATTTCCTTAAATCGATATATTATATATATAAATATAGATAGTTTCAAAAAATATATAAAAAAAACTAATAATTTTATAACTAAATATTATCATTAGAATAAATGTAGAAATAAAAAGCTATCCTTCTCTCTTTCTGTCTGAAGTCTCTCTCATCATTTCCTCTCGGTTTCCTCTTCTCAATATAATTTTTGTTTCTTCACAAATCAAAACATTTCTTCTTCTTCTTCATTGTCTTATAGAGAATAATATTTTCTTTTTAAAAAAATGCCTGCTTGGTGGGGTAAAAAGTCGAATAAGAACAAAGAAGAGAGTCAAAATCGAAGTCCACGAGGCACTAGCATCGGAGTAATCAAGCTTTCGCCTAATAAACCAGATGCTACTGCCGGCTTTTCCGGCGGCGGCGCTGCTGGTAAAATGAAAGTAGCAGCCGCCGATGACAAGAACAACAACTACTCTAAGAGCTTTGATGGTGGAGGAGGGCTTGTTTTAACCACCAGTAATTCACCACGTGCCAGCAGGGAGTTCAGCGTTGTTGTTGGTTGTAGTGGTGGTGGGTCATCCGGGTTTTCGGGTTTGGATTCGGATTCAGGTGAAAAAATAGGGATTCCTTTGCCTACACCATCCATCTCATCGATGCAGAGTGATCATGTTGTGGGGTTAGGATCTGGGTGGCATTCGGTTTCAAGTGATAGCTCTTCTGAAGATAATCAGATTGCAAATGATCCGGTTCAATTCCTTGCATACAGGTTTCCTTTTCCCTTACATGTATTGGATTCTAAATATTGAAGGATTGATTTTCATTTTTATTATTAAAATCTCTGAATTAATATGGGGCAGTTACTGATAATTTTTCTTTTGTTATATAAAGCAGTTGTTGATTAATTAATAAGATATAGTTTCTTCTGTCTTTTCTTTGGTGTCAGAGTTTGACATGTTCTTTTTTTTATTTAAATAATTTTATCCATATATATTTCCTTCCTTTTGGGTCTGCCATCTGTTAATATTTTCAGCTTTTGGAACTAAAATTTCTTGTTGACACTTACAAATTGAATGATACATGTTGGATACGTACATCTGTAAAAACTATATCATATGTCTGTAACGAGCCAAATATTCAATATTATTGTATGGTATTGGGTTGTTCACACTCAAATGAAGCATTACCTGTAATGATTTTCAAAGAGCTGACATTAACTGAATCTAGGTCCTATATTGATCCTAGAGGCCAAGGTGAAACTAGAATGAACACGAGGTCGAGAAGCCCTGGTCCGGGGTCGAGAGGAGCAACCAGCCCGACATCACCTCTTCATCATCAATTGTCTGCAGTTAGTCTAGAGTCTCCTACAGGCAGAAAGGAAGATGGCAAGTCCGTGTGTCATAAGTTGCCTCTTCCACCAGGTTCTCCTACTAGTCCCTCTGCTGCCTTGCCTAGCACAAGAACTTGTGGAGTGAATGAAAATACACCTTTTACTCTATCAAAATGGCGAAGAGGTAGACTCTTAGGAAGGGGAACTTTTGGACATGTTTACCTTGGGTTTAATAGGTAGGACTTGCTTTTTGTATCAGTTAATTATCATACTCTGCCATTCATAAAAGACTTCAGATTTATCTGTCACAGAAATTAGCTGTTGTCATGTATTTCATGGTTCCAATTCGGCTAATATGCAAGATAAAAAAGATATTTACCAAGATCTTAAGTATGTTTTCAGTTTCTTCCCATTGTATACTTTTCTAAATATTGTGCATTCGCGCTTGACAGTGAAAGTGGGCAGATGTGTGCAATAAAAGAAGTCAGGCTTGTCTCTGATGATCAAACATCAAAAGAAAGCCTCAAGCAACTGAACCAGGTAATAGTTTTGTCTGATTCTCACTGAATAGTGATACATAATTTCTGTTATTCTTTTACCAGTTGATATTGAGATCATTTACAAGTTGCCTCATTTTAGTGTCTGGTTTTCTAATCCTTTTTAATGTCAACAGGAGATAAATTTGCTGAGTCAGCTATCTCATCCAAACATTGTTCGGTACTATGGAAGTGAACTGGTAATTTTTTTTAAATACTGCTTTAGAAGACATGACATGCAAATAATTCACTTACATTACGAAATGAAAAGAAAGGGGAATGGAGAATGATATTTGGAATCCTTCTCCTGATACCAGTTAATTGTACCTTGCTTCATTGTAAATCTAATTGCCATTTTTTCAGGGTGAAGAAACACTCTCAGTTTACTTGGAATATGTCTCTGGTGGTTCAATCTACAAATTGCTTCAAGAATATGGTGCCTTCAAGGAACCTGTCATTCAAAACTATACAAGACAAATTCTTTCTGGGCTTGCTTACTTGCATGGAAGAAATACAGTCCACAGGTACTTGGATGTACTTCTAGTTATGGATGATTTAGTTGTCTGTAGTGTGGAGATTTAGCATCAACTTTGTTATGTTTTTAAAGCTGTGGGTTTTATGTTTCAGAGACATAAAAGGGGCAAACATATTAGTAGATCCTACTGGTGAAATCAAGTTGGCTGACTTTGGCATGGCAAAACATGTATGTTACATTATCTCATCTTGGGGATGATAGGCTTAATTCTAGTGTACTGAAGCTTCAATGCCTCTGAAATTAGTTAGTAGCTAAGAGTAACAAGTGTCTACTACATGACATTTTGATATGATGCTAGTTTTGATTGTAAAGAAAACAGAGGTTAAAACGAAAATTGTCTTTTGATATATATATCTATATAATATTTATATTGCCTTTTAGACTATCACTTGAACCGCAGTTCTATCTGAGAGGTTAATGTTGAAGTCTTGAGACTGACAGTCTAATTAAAATTGAAAATGACAAGTGACATTTACAGGTGTAAATCTAGCGAATTGGAAATGTGTAAATAAAAACTGAAAATGGACAGTGATCTTGTCTGCCTACTTCCTTTTTTTTCACCAGTTAATGAACAATACTTTCTTTCTGATCTAGATAACAGCTTGTGGCACAATGCTTTCATTCAAGGGAAGTCCTTACTGGATGGCACCTGAGGTATTGCTTTTCCTCTCTCGTTCAATTATATGATAACGGAATCACCCCCCTTTTTTTCCTCATTAAAAACCTTTTCAAGTCTATTTCATTGCTAATTATTTTTCCCATTATGGCCACTTATTTGTACATTTTTCCGATTTCAGGTTGTAATGAATACAAATGGCTACAACCTTGCAGTGGATATCTGGAGTCTAGGCTGTACCATACTTGAAATGGCTACATCAAAACCACCATGGAATCAGTATGAAGGGGTTAGACATATTAATTCTTAACATCTCTTGGATAATGTCTTTTTCTGGCTAGCTCAAAACTGTTCAGGAATTAGGATCAATCCTTCTGTTAATTCTGAATTCAACAGGTGGCTGCAATATTTAAAATTGGAAACAGTAAAGATATCCCAGAGATTCCTGATCGCCTTTCTAATGAAGCTAAAAGTTTCATAAGGCTTTGCTTGCAAAGAGAACCGTCAGCACGTCCTACAGCCTTGCAACTGCTAGATCACCCTTTCATTCATGACCAAGCAACAACAAGAGTTGCTAACATCTGCATAACCAAGGATGCATTTCCTTACACTTTTGATGGAAGCCGCACTCCGGTATATATTCTTAAGATGCTTGTTTCTGTTTCTTCTTTTTCTGATGGTTTTTATTACTCTGATTGTATATACATGATCTTTTATACATCCTGAACTGATTGATTTAGAAAACACTTGGAACAACTTCTGCTACTTGGTTTTAATTTAAATATCATGGACTTTGATCATCATATCATGTTGGTTCAGAAATGGATACTGCACAAACAGAAACCTACTATTTTTCATACAAGGTTTGATGCTACTGAACAGATTGTGCTTTCAAGATGACCTTATTTACTAGAATTTATAATTGGGTGAAAGTTATGGATGCAATCATTGCGCTTGTTAAAATCCTAAACATGAAACAATATGTGTATTAAACTGATCTAAAGTTGGCTCATGTTTATTACATTGTTTTGAAATTGATTGGTATATGATCCGATAGTTTCTTAATTAATGTTTCTATACATCAATTTTTTAATGCAATTTCTTTGCTTGTTTTAGCTTCTTCCATGTTTTATGATGCTTTTCAAAATTTTATTTTACTCTTGAAATGCAAATTGATATTCCTTTTCTTCCTTTTCAAGTAGCAGCCATACCTTTATCTTGTTTTGCGCTATTTAAGCTTGCAAATATGAATGAGCATATGCACTTGAAGTTTTCTTATCAGTAACTAAAGCTGAATTTAAGCTAATCTCTCTTGTTATTTTTAACTTTCTGAACAGCCCATATTAGAACTGCAGTCCACTAGAAATAATGTCCCTTCATTTGATGGAGATTATGAGATGAGGGGAATGACTACAGCTTCAAGAGCTTTGAGGCATCCGAGGTACTAATTATGTTGTCTTTCATTTCTGCACTCAAAGTTTATGGCCCAAAGTTCTAAAGTAATTTGCCTGTCATGTATTCATATGCACAGAGATAATGCAAGAGCAATCACATCTTTGCCTGTATCTCCATGTTCAAGTCCATTAAGATATGGTGCAGCTCACAAGAGTTGTTTTCTTTCTCCTCCTCATCCGGCTTATCAGTTTGTAGGACAGAGCGATTACAACTTGTGTGGTATCTCTGGGAATGCCTCGAGACCAAATCCAAAGTACACTTTGGATCCTTGGCTTCAAACTTCACTACTAAAAGTTCAAACACTGAGCACCCCTCCACGAACGAGACCTATTTGAGATAATTGTAAATAGGGGACAGGACAAATATCCATTTCCTCTCCATCCCCAAGTCCAATGAATTTGAGTATTTTTCTTTGACGGAAGGATTCTCCCTCCCTATTCTGGTAAATTTGGCCATCCCATTCTTCTAGCCAACTAGAAAAGTGATTGCATTTTTAGCTTAAGGCTACTCGTAGTGGGAATATTAGGGGACAATGGGAGTTTTGTTGCAGGGTGAAGATAAAACGATGCTCCAATAACTTGTAACACTCTTGTTGATTTTTGTATATGGAAGGTGGTCACTTAGCCTGTAACATTCTCGTTGTTCTAGACTAGTTAATGATGCACGTAATACCGTTACTGGTTGAACAGGTAATTTTGTTATGCGAAACCATCTCATTTTAGCCACGGATTGATGCTTGTTTTTGAAGCAGCGGTAGAAGGGTAACCCCTCCTTTCCCATTGAAGCCTGAGTGGGTCATTTTCCACTTTTCCTTTCAAATCTTACAAATACCAATATCGCCTAACAAAACAAAGAAGACTGTGACCGTACCAGGTGGTCTGTTTCTGATTGTAGTTGGTGGGGATATAGAGATTGACGAAGTCATTGAATCTGGACTGCTACTGCATCATGTGTTCAAACTTCCAAGGTCAACGCACTATAAGAAAGGCGGCTCCATGATTAACGTGCCCAAAATGCTTATTTGGGTTTTCCAAGGTGTCCTTTTCACTTGCTTTTAATTCTATACCATTGGGTTCGGACTGTTGAAGATTTTTCCAGATGTTAATTTAGTTTATTTATCTCACTTTGGGATCCCAAATCGCTATCAAGGTGGTAATTTGCTGTTAAACTTATTAGGACATGTATTCATTTTTTATTATTCTAGTAAATAATTTTAAATAAATATTATTTAAATAAATTAATTAATTTTTTATAATATTGAGATAAAAGAAGCCACAAAAACACAGAAGCAGGAAAAGAAAAAGCAGGCCAGAATTGATGAACTCCAACCATCGAGACTCTTTCAAGTTGCCCAGGCCCCAGAACCAATTTTTAAAATGTCCTTTGACATTGGGGGTCAAATAATGTCCTCTGCCAAGCTTTATGTCAAGTTTCTAACTACCCCCAATGTGCTGGCAGTGACATGCTAAGATTGCTCGAAGTGACTCAAATCTTTAGGATTTGTTCATTACATCAATAGACGAAAGCCAAAATTTGAAAAAATAAAAATAAAAACTTAGAATCTATAAAAATACCATTCATTTCCTTTATATTTTAAAATTTACATTAGATGAAATAGTGACACCAACACAGATGGAAGCTTCTCTCTCGCATGAACTTCCTGGGAAAACTCTTTCAGCTGAAGAAAAAGATATGCTTGCTGACAGTAACAGGTGCATTAAAGACGATTCCTCTCGACAAGGTGTGTTTCTATCTGCTGGTTCCTCTTTCTCCTACATGAATGTCCTTAATACTTGACATCCTCTTAATGACCAAATAGTCCAACTGATGACCATTGATGAGGAAGATTTTTATCAGTTACAGAATCCTTCAAATGATGCTCAACTACCGAATGCAGAAGAAATCAACATTACATTCTCTATGAGAAGAAAAGAATCAGAAATAAATGGTCCAAGTCCCTCATCATTAGTCTTTGAGAAAACTACAGGTTACCAGTTCGTCTCAAGTCGGCTTACCTCCTTTGAAAATCTACCGGTAAAATCCAATTTACTATTTATTGTTTCCTTTCATGAAAATTCCGAGTACTGATTATGTTATACTAAATGGACCATGGTTTATTGGGGGTCATTTTCTCATTGTGTGCGAGTGGGAGCCGAACTTTAGGGCATCCATTGCTTCAAATTCCTCTGTTGCAACTTGGTTAAGATAACCCAAACTACCAATTGAATACTCTGATATGGACATTCTTAGGGAAATTGGTAGAGGCACTAGACCTCTCCTAAGAGTTGACAGTCACACCATTGCTGGAGAAAGGGGTAGATATAACTGTTTATGCGTTCAACTTAATCTCCATAAACCCCTCCCTCGTTTTGTTACTCTAAAGGATATAAACAAGCTATTTTTTTTATGAATGTGTGAATTCTCTCTGTTTCTCTTGTGGGAAGATCAATCACTTAATCGCACGCCACATTAATTGTACATTGCGTAGAGAAATAGCATAAAATATCGAGAAATAAACCCGACTTTTATTGCAAGTTTGACAGGTTACTTATATTTTTAGGTGTTATAATAGTACACACAAAGTATTCCAGGATTGAATCTAAGGGATTGTCAAATGGTAAACCTGTTTGTCAAGTTAATACGAGTTTAAGTAATTACTAATCTAGTTAAGTCCGGAAATTATTAGCACAATCAAATAAAATGAGATTGAAGCTAATTCTAAATTAACAAATTTAAACAAATTAAACTAGTCTTCTTCCCTATTGCTTTGAACAATGCAAATGATAAAACGATGGTTGATTGATTAGTCGATTGCTAACTAAGCTCATAACCTATCCTGATTAGATCGCTTGTCACTCCTAACTAGGAATCTCCTCTTGGTATCATCCTAATTTGGAATTACCAACTAAGTTCTCCTCTCGGTCTCACTTAGACAAGTAGATCTCCTCTCAGGCTCACTACTTGATACAATTATATCGAATTATTTAAAGATAAACTCTCCTATTGGTCTCGTTTATCCAAATATTCCAATAAAGACATCAATTCTAGCGTATTAAAAATTTCAATATAATCGAACAACTAATTAATCAAGAATAAACATAAACTCAATCTAAAAAATAATTAGTCAATTAACCAATAATCAATTTAGCACATGATCAAACTCAATAACCATACCATTCATCAACTAACTTATTTCCAACCATACCATTCTAGATTCAATACCACATCTTAGCTACACTATAATCAATTCATAGCATACTAATTTGGTCATCTTAACATGCATCACATAGCCACTCAATACATATTTTTAAGATATCAAAAGTACCAAAAAGGTGTCATCCAAACAACTTACACAACCAAGTTCATAGTTAACTTTTTACATATCCAAAACATGAATATCAACATTCAAACCTATTACATGCCATATAATCTGAAATAAACATTCCAAAAACTATCGAATTAATCTGGATAGTGTGACTTGAATGTTGATCTAATCGTCTAACCTTCCAAGTATCTACAAAATCAAAGATTAAAACTAGTAAGCTTAATGAAACTTAGTAAGTTTGACATATTAAAACGATAAATCTTATCGAAGTAAGTATAACAATTCAAAAGTAATAACAACCATGAAAGTTTCGTGTCATCCACAATCCCAATTGGTAAATCATAAACGATCAATTCAAAGCTCAGATATATATAGATTTCATCAAGATTACTCAATAAGTTACCTTTCCGAGATTTTCAATCCGAAGAATGACTTACGGATAAGAGTACATTGTTAGATCAGCTAAAACACACACCAAATGCTCACACGAGCCAATCCCTCAAAAATATACCAGATGCTCACACGAGCCAATCCATCCAAAACACACTGGATACTCTTACAAGCCAATCCCTCCAAAACACACCGATGTTCAGAAGAGCTAGTCCAACCAAAACACACCAAACAGAGAGTATAACACGAGAGTTCGCAACAAATGCTTAACCTCGAATTATTCGGGTAATATATAAATATATCCCTCCAATATCATCTCCACTCCAATCCCCCAAAACAATCAAAATCAATAATATATCTTAAATAACAATTCATTGTCAACAATTAAATATATATATATAAGTTTTACCATGTTAATCTACTCAAAAATTCATATAGATGTTAAATTCTAAACCATATGAACTTACTTGGACTGAATTGTAGTAGTTGCAGAAGTTCAAGGACTATTCTGCTATTTTTCCTTTTCCACGAATATCTACGGGTTCTTGATCTCAAATATAGAATTTCTAAATTATCAGCTTACATTTCACATCCCAATCCATTTTACAATTAATACTCTTTTTTCAAATTTACACAATTACCTAAAACTTTTACAATTTTTACAATTTAGTCTTTTAACCCGAAATTCATCAAATTAACCATTTTTTAAAGTTAATATTCCATCTAAAGATACTAGTCCTTAAAAAATTCCCTAATAAATACACTTTCAAACCCTAAAATTTTGACATTTTCACAATTTAATCTTAAATTAAAATCTAACAAAAATCACTTTACAAAATCATCAAACAACACATCAAAGCTCCAAATACTTGGTATTCATCAAAAACATTCAATATTCATCAATGGAAACTTCCAAAATTTTTAACAGAATCAAAAACAAAGGTACGGGCTAACTAGACCTAGTTACAACGATCTCAAAAACATTAAAAAATACAAGAAATAGAATCAAAATGGACTTACATGCAAGGTTTTTAAGCTAGCCGAATGTGAAGCTTCAAAAATGGTGGTTTCTTCTTTGATTTTCGGTGGAACATCTCAAAAAGATGATGATTTTGGTTTTATTTTATTAAACATTAATTTATTTATCAAATTATATAATCACCCTTAATTAAAACCTTATAAAATCACAATTTACAATCCTATTATGGTCCATTAATATCCTAATGGAATAATTATTTATAAGTCCCTTTTTGTTCCATAATTAAGCTATAAAATCTATGAAATTCAAGATTTACTCAAATTTGAACCTTTTTCAGTTTAGTCCTTTTTCCTCAATTAACTATTCAAACGTTAAAATTTCTTAACCAAATTTTAATACGATTTTAATGAATCTATAAATATTCTAAAAATAATATTTATGAGTCGATAGGATAGAAATTTGTGGTTCTGAAATCACTGTTCCATCACTACTGAAAATCGTGCTGTTACAGTTAATGTGTTGTTCTAATGTAAATGATTCAATATATATATGTTATTATACAATTTATCATGTCATGAAACGATGGAAATCCAATGACGTACGATGATTATCGAGCCTCATTTGAACCTTAGGAATTCATAGGTTACAAATGACATGTCATTAGGGTTTTTATGTTTCGGGTGCTGGTCTTGAATGTCCTACCAATGGCCGAGGTCTTGTGTTTTTTGTGGATACTCTATAGTTCGTGTAGGCAACATCGTGTAGCTTACATTCTGACCCATAGCTCGTATGAGCAGGCCCATTTCTTTTCAAGAAATTCCCATTAGACTTATTCAATTACATCACAAATCTTAGGCAACCACATTAACTTCAGACATGTCGTAACCTTATTACAAAGTTACTTACCAAAGAATTATCAAAACTTATCTAGAACTTACCATAAGGGCGAATAATCACATTCCATCATACAGACTCAACAGGGCTAAACAAAATACGCCACAAAGGGATAATGCAGAATCATGTATTTACTGTCCCAACAGACTTTTACAAAAGGTGTCAAGTGTTTCTTCCTCATGAACTTATACATATTTTCATGTATCGTGATCTGCCAATTCAATTTACACATTATCAAAGGCTATACCATGAACATACAAACAAATATATCATGCCATGGGTCTCAACCACATGGACTTATACACACATTCATGTATTGTGATATGCCAATCCTGTCTTCATCTTACTAGAGGCTACTCCATGAGTGTTTCTAAATCATTTTAAAATGTAATGGGTCTCAATCTTATGGTCTTACGCTTCTTTCCATATCATGATTAGCCAGTCTGGTTAGCAATATAATCGCCCTACTAGAGGCTTCATAAAGGGACAATATTCAGCATTTACTTACCCAGATTTTTCACCTTTTACTGATTCATACTTCTCATATCTCAGACCTTACCTGCATGCTTACCAAACATTATTCTTTTTGACAAAAACTTGTACATATCATCATATCACACATCTCATATTTAATATACTTATATGATTACTGATTACTTCAGATATCATTATCCTTTATATATGTATATATATATACACTTCTACTTAAATATTTTAAGTTTAAGAGTCATGGTAAAGACTCATCTGATACTCACCTACTGTAGTTCAAGGTTCCAGACTCAACCATCATTCTCGAACTAGCAGCAACAACTGCTTACAGAACATAGGACCACTATTCAAACTCATTTACATACAATTTACTATCATCACAAATTCTGATAACCCTTATGCAAAGCCTTATACCTATAACTTACTGTTCATATACCACATACAAACTCACTCTTTCAAAAACATCTAACATGCAGAGCTATAATACTTACCCAGAGATGAAATAATCACCGAATAAACCAAGAATCCTTAACTTCCAGCTTAACGAGGAAAAGATATCATTGGATTTAAGAAAAATAATTTGAAAGTAATCTCGAAGGAAGAAGAAGAATCTTTCTTAGAACCCTTCTCACCCATATAAATATGACTTATCATACCTAGTTGAACTTAACAAGTGTCATACATTTTAGAATTTGCCTTCTAAATGGTATATAATTTCCAAGAGAAATATAAATGAGAATCCCACATTATAAATATCAAACTAGTCTATCCAGTTGGTTCCTGAACAGGTTACTTTACAACCTAACTAGCACAATACTTCAAACAAACAAGGCGTACTATACATTTGGCGATAATTCAAATCATACTTACCCTTTAT
The DNA here is from genome assembly GCF_007990345.1 of Gossypium hirsutum. Taxonomy (NCBI): domain Eukaryota; kingdom Viridiplantae; phylum Streptophyta; class Magnoliopsida; order Malvales; family Malvaceae; genus Gossypium; species Gossypium hirsutum. The sequence continues at coordinate 102,980 of NC_053448.1, read as the reverse complement.
TACTTAATACTATCTTTTCCTTTAAATAGTAAAATATCCTGAAATAAAATATTCACTTTCTTACACAACAGTTACTATACGCCACACTTATGCGCCAAAAGAAACATATGGACATATTACACTTCAAAAAATAAATTATTTTGCCACTATACACCAAAATCTTAAGTCCGCTAGACTTGGGGTGTGACACATAGGGTGTAAGTGGATCTACAATAGGAAAAGAAATATAAATGGAAAAGTGGAAACTTATAATGCCAGACTTGTAGCAAAAGGTTATACTCATAAAGAAGGTATCGATTACGAAGAAACCTTCTCTTCGGTTGTCATACTCAAGTTAATCCGTATATTACTATTTATTTTAACGGCTCTCGATTACATGATTTGACAAATGGATGTCAAGATAACATTTTTGAACGGGTATCTTGAAGAGAGCATCTATAATATGCAACCCACCATATATATAGCAAAAGGAAAATAGCATAAAGTTTGCAAACTGCTTAGATCTATATACGAACTTAAACAAACATCCCGCTCATGGAATCAAAGATTTGATTAAGCAATCAAGACTTTTGGATTTGAGCAAAAAGTAGATGAACCTTGTGTTTACAAATGTTTAAAGGATGGAAAGGTGGCCTTTCTCGTTCTATATGTCGATGACATTTTACTTGTTAGGAATGATGTAGGGACATTGTCATCGGTTAAACTGTGATTGAACCAAAAATTTAGCATGAAAGACTTGGGAGAAACTAATTTTATTCTAAGAATTCGAATATTAAGGGATCGAAAGAACAAATTGATAGCACTGTCTCAGGTTTCATACATAGACAAGGTATTAGAGCATTACTCAATGACTGATTCGAAGAAGGAAAATTAGCCCTGCATATCGGGATTTTATCTCTCTTTAAAGGACTGTCCTAAGACAGTAGAAGAAAGAGAGAACATAAGAAAGGTTCATTATGCTTCGACAATAGAAAGTCTCATGTATGTTATATTATGCACACGTCCATATATCGATTTTGTAGTGGGGTTGGTGAGTCAATATTAGGGGAATCCAGGTAATCAAGTATTTAAGGAGAACAAGGACATCAACATCGAATATATTGATTCTAACTTCCAAATGTATCAAGATTTAAGGATATCGACATTGGGTTATATTTTTGTCCTAGGCAACGAGTCAATTGTATGAATAAATGTGAAGTAGGGTTGCATTGCTAACATCACTATGGAGGGCCAAATATGAGGTATAGAAAAGCTATGGCACTATAACAGTGTGAATATAGCTAAACCAAAATAAACCACATAAGGGAGACGATAGTGTTTGACTAAATGGTAAACGTAGTCAAAGATCGCATATGAGGACAAACCCCAGAGATTTTTTTAGCCAAGACTCTTATAGCTAGAGAGCTCTTTGAGAAACATATTGATGGGCACAAGAATGTGAAACATGACATATCTACTTCACTAGGGCAAGTGGGAGACTATTGGATTTGGTTCTCTAATAGTAGTATTTTCCTCAATATACACTTGTAATTTTTTTGAACAAATTGGTTAATAAAATAAATTCATTAATTAAATTAATATACTTTGTATAAATTTTCCTCAAATGGTTTTTGCACTCAAAGCAAAATAGAAGCAAATGTTGCTCATTGGTTGTTTAATGTTTAACTAATATTAAGCGGTATTATGTGGTCGGATCATAATACGAAAAGAAAGCTTGTATTGGTAGATGAACCTAAACATGTACTTAGTCTAATAGAAAATGAACAAACTGATTGAAAGACTAGTATGTCTTCTATCAAGTCCAATTGGGGAGATTCCTTGTCTTGGGCATCGGAGCGGATGACTCCCAAAAGATAGAGACATGGATGTGGCTGACTGGACTAAATAGGACCCAAGTGGAATAGATCCTAAATCTGTTTATGGATTTATTCACTTGTAACACTCATAGTTTAGCATACCAACTACGTGACTCATACACTTTAATGTAAGTAAAAGCCCGAGTTTGAATAGATAAGGAACTGAAAGTTGGTGTGTTGGGTGTACGACTTCTGTAGTATGTAGCGTTATTCACAACAGTAGAATTCATAACCAGAGACATGGGTAAATAATATCCATTTATGGGCATTACATGGTTGATGAAAAGTAAACATGGTCATGGGTCTTTTGTTTTTATGATGAATGACTTAATTACTATTCGATAGTAATTGACTTTTTATGAAGGAATAAGTAGTGTTACCATGAGATAAAATAGGATCATATTGAGAGAATATATTTTATCCCAAAGAGATCAAGGATATCCTATGAATGTAACACACTTATGACAATGTCACTTGACGAGCACTGAATAATTACTTTCGTAATGTTTTGTCGTTAGGGGGAGCTCAATCACGATACTATAGTGGAATGACTTCATGACTAAATGAGTTTATAATTAATAGGCAAAAATTTGAAACTTAATTATAAATCATTTGAGCCTTAATTACATATGTCCAATCGCTCCCTCCACTAGCTCGTTGAAACCATAAATGAATTACGTGTTTGAATAAAAATGAACAGTAGGAAAAGAGAAATGAGACACATTCAAGAATGATTATGTTTTTTTTTCGAAATGAAAAAATGAAATTATTTGGAAATGAATGTAGGTTTCCAAAATGGAAATAGAAATTATTCATTTACAATTATATATAGATTACTTAAAAATGATCGAAAGAATGAGTTTATGTTTTTTAACTATTTTGAAGCCCAAAAATGAAAATAAATCATTCGGTCACAGTAAACATGTTGAGTTGTGAAATATTGAACACATTTTCTCGAAATTTTACCAGGGGTAAAATTGTCAAAATTTTATCAGGGGTAAAATAGGGATGAGAAAATTTTTTTATATAGAATACTAAAGTTTATTTTGGGAAATAGAAAAAAACAAATCAAGTTGGACTACATTACAAAGTAATGAGTCAAAAAGCTCAAGAAGTACTCGTAATTAGACCTGATGTAAGAGAGACCCATACTAGAGTGTGTTGTCCACCCCACTCCTACTCCCAGTAAGAAGTTGTTTTTCTATTTAAAATAACTACTACAACTCAAGAAAGGCTTTACCTTCTCTTCTTATAAATAGATGGCATCGGTAGGACATAATACACACTTTGAGAGATTATTACTCAGCCGAAAAATAGAGAGAAATTATTCTCAACTGTTATATATATTTCTCTAAAACAACAACTCTACCTGATTCTATTAAAGAAGAGAGAATTCTCGTTTTCCCAAAATAAAGAGAGAACTTTTTCTAGTTCAGTGTTTCGATTCAATTGGTTCGAGCCCACACTTGAAGCAGTTCGTGGTACAAAAATAGCGAAGAAGATCGTTTGGTTGAAAGCCTAGAACAACAAACGTCCGCTAAGCCAAAAACACAAGTATGAATTTAGTTAGGGTTTATTGTTATAAATATCACAAATCCGGTCGGTTTTCAAAATTTTAATTTTCTGTAGTGCAAGAAAGCCATTTTCAAACCGGATTTTTTCCAACAAAAACTTGTTCGGCACCTTCCCTAAAAATGCCTCGCAAAGGTCCTCCTTACTAGGAATGACTACTGCCCCCTTAATGATTGGCTCATCTACAAGTAAACCGAGTTGTAAAGCTACGTCCTTAAGTGTGATTGTACACTCACTGCATGAAAGGTGGAATGTGTGTGTCTCAGGTCTCCATCTTTCCACCAACGTGCTAATAAGTGCGGGATACAATTTATAGCCTCGAGCATACGAGACGCATGTAAGAATCTCGCATCTTGGAAATAACGACAAATTTTACTAAGTGTGCTCTTAGATAAATTATGTATGAACCCCTCCAAAACCCGATCATTCGCCTATTTATATCAACAAAATAATTTAAAAATTTTAAAAACTTTAAAATTAACTTGATTGAAATTAAAGAAAATTAAAAATTTTCCTTACCATTACCGATTGCGTGGCGAAAATGTGCTTATTGTCGAAACAAATAAGAGAACTTATCATTCGTGAAAAATTAATCAAAATGAATAGTTTACAAAATAATAAAATAAAACTAGAATATTTGTATACAAATTTATTGGAAAATTTCGAACTAATCTTGAGAGAATAGCGAGAATTGAAAGTTTAGAGAGAATGGAAAGAGTTGGATTTAAGTGAAAAGAATGGAAAATGGCTTGGGTATTTATAAGACAAAAAGTTACCGTCAGGCTAGGCTAAAACTTTATCGCTGGAGCGTTTGAAATTTTACCGTTGGGGAAATGACCGTAGCTAGACTCGCTTTCACACTCTCTTCAAAAAACGGCCTATTTTCCTAAATTTTAAAAAAAAGGCCTATTTGACCAATAAACTTTTTTTTGGCATATATGGTTAATTTAGCCGCAACTTTTTCTTTTAGATTTTTTTATTTTTTCTGAATTTTTTTATTTTATGTATTTTTATAATATTTTATTTTATTACCATTTTTATTTTTTATAATATTTTATCAGTTTTTAATAAATTTAATAATGTTTTAGTATAAACAATGTCTTTTATGTTCATTTTACTGTCCATGCAGACTAATGGTTTGTTTAATAATCCATTGAAAAAATTAAATTAAGTTAAAATTAATATTTTCAGTTATTTAAATTTTTAAGCATGTTTGGTACTATGATAAAAGAACAAATGATAGAATTTTTAAATAAAAAAGTGTGAGAAACTTATCACTTAATATAAAATTTTTTTAATTATTTTTATTTTATTTTATTTTATTTCTTTTAACATTAACCTTTAATTTTTTTTTAAATTGCATTTATTAAACAATATAATTATATCTCGTACATGATTGTAATTAATATACCAAATATATTTTATATTTTAAATTCAGTACTTAATTTATTTTTCAATTTATCAAACAGTACTTAACCCCTTTGAAGTTCATGGTTGTCTCTCTCAACAATGTCTACTCTAATATTTTGAATTCGTATCCTCTCGTTCGGAATTCATGATTATCTCTCTCAACAATGTCTACTCTAATATTTGAATTCATATCCTCCCTTTATGAACAATGTCTACTCTAATATTTGAATTCATATCCTCCCTTTATGAGTGTAACATGCATTACAACATTCAACACTTACTATTTTTTTTTTATATTTTATAAAGTTTAGAACTTTCTGCAACTTTTTATATTTATTTAATTTTTAGTTTTTTTCAATTAATTATTAATGCGGTATATGTAAACTAACATGTGACATCCACATTTAACTTTTTTCATCCCATTTTAATTAACTTATAAAAGATAATAATTTGAAATTAAATGAAGCGTAAAAAATAATAAATAAAAAAGCTAAATTGACTTTTGTATAATTCTTAGGCTAATAAGATCATTCTGATTTTTAAATAATTTATTGTAATAATTTTCTAATTTATTAATAATTTTATATTTTTATATAATTTCTTAATTTTTTATAATTTTTATTCTATCTATTTTCTAATTGCCACGTCAAAATTAGAGAGAACAAAATTTTCAAATAAAAAAAAGTACAGAGATTCAATATTTATAAAACTAAATTTAAAATTTAAAAAAATACAAGAACCTAACATATTTAAACCTATTTTTAATATTAGTAAATTTTAAAATACCATGTAACTTTAAAAAATCTGATGGACAAATTAATTAAAAACAGATTTTCATTTTCCTTCACTCACAAACAAAAATTCCTTTGAAAAATAAATTTAAGGAACAAGTGTAATTTTCTACAGCAAACGAAAGCACCAGCCACGGTTCACAAAAAATCCAACATTCAATCCCAGATTTTGGTCATTCGGATGCCACATCTAAATAGGCACCTTCACATTTTGGCCCTTAAAATGGTAGTTCATCTACGACGTACAAGGAAATAAAATTTGATAACAAAAAAATGAAACAGCTATCTCAACGCCTCCTCATTCCTCGTCCACGGCCAGGGAAACCACCTCCACGACCTCTGCCACCCATGGCACTTGCAGCAGCTTCTCCCTGTGCACTCTCCGACTGCAAAAACACACAAAAGCAAAGAAAGAGCTTTACAGCCCTGCTAATACATTGGCATGCATCAACACCGACAAGTAGTTCCACAAATATGGACATAACGTAGGTCATTCTGCAGCACTAATAAACTTAAGGCCTTTGTTTTTTTCCTGCCACAAGCAAGTCCTCGAAAATAATTCTCTTTCCATTTCTCATCCATATTCTCAAAAATAATTATTATAAAATTAGTGCGTCAATGTGACAACGGAAATTACTATTTTAGATTTGTGGTTCAACACATATCTATACCTACAAGCAAATGTTATCAGGAAAATTTGCTCGAGACTCAACAATCACTACCCCCCCCCCAATCAAGACCAAAATATTCTCAATTTTATAGATGAATAAGCGAGGATTGACAAGCGGTAAACCAAGTTCAATTTCAATCACTGACCTCAACAATCTCCACTTCTATTAGGAAATGAATAAGATCCTTATGACCAGAGGGAATCCTATAACAACATCATGACTCACAGGTTTTAACAACTCCAGAGAGGCTAGGGATTACGGATAAGAAATCTTTGGTAGGTTACCTGGGGTAAAATTTATGGCACCAATAGAAGCTAGTACAAAGTTTTGTTGTTAAAAGTTTTGGGTTTAGGGTTTAGAGTAATTATTAAGACAGGCTTCGAATTTCAAGTTTTCTAAATAATGAAGGGCTTTGAGTAATTTTAAAATCAAAGAGATTTTCTCAAGTTGGTCAACTGAAAATTTCACATTGTAGCTATCATCCACTTCTCTTTATTTTTCCTCTTGCAACATAGGTTGACACTTTCTGCTCCCATATTATTAGTTGTATTAAGACTTGACATCCTTTAAGGACATTTTCAGATAGACAAAAAAGACGATAATTACATAAAATAACTCGCATTTGAACTTTTAGGTAGAAAACTATCCCCCCCCCCCAAACAAAGAGTTCAGAACGACAAACCTAAATTTAACTTTCATCTACATTTGATTATCATGAAATTTTGCATTGTCTACACTACGGGTATAAGCAAGTCAAACTACTCAGATCATAGGTTTACTGCAATTGTACATTGCTTTCCATGCATCATTCCTCAAGAAGGGTTATCAACCACAAGGTCTTGCCAACAAAATTTGAAGCCAAGGGTGAGCTCCAATAACTCGATATTTTGATCTATAATACTTAATAATAGGAGGATTTATGAAGCTTTATCAAGGGTAAAAGGTGCACTTATATTTCCCCAGACACTTTTGCTGTCTAGCATTAGAACATACACCTCAACAACACTGATTATGATTATCATAAAGACCAGTGTTATCAAGGGCAAGGCCTATTTGATCAGGCGCAAATCTGGGCGCACTTTTTTTAAGACAATAAGCATGAAAAAACCACTGCCTGATTGAGGTTCTCTTCTATTTCATTCATTTTTCACTTTTTCCATCAGTTATACCTTTACTGGTAAGAAATGGATAGTATCAAACTCCATATTTCTCAATATTTGAGTATTCAGCTATACGCACGAACCACAAGGAAATCATGCATATTGACTAATAAAAAAATGCATGTTCCATAGATAAACTAGACCACACTTATGTCTTAAGCTTTATATACAAACACACACATACAAAAAACTCTCACATAAATATATTGTACTTTACTTCACTCAGGCTAGTGCTTTACACCTTGCGCCCAAGGCAATATAAGGATTCTAGCACCTAGAGTGAGCTTTGAACCCCCTTGATATCACTGATAAAGACACCAATCATTGAAATTCTGGAGCATTTTGGTCCACAAATGATTGCATCATATAGAGATATAAGGATCACATGGAGAGAAGCAACTGACACAACACAGAATATAGAAAAGTATGCATGTACATCTTAGACAGGGAACAATAGTCATTACCTTGGGATTCTTAACAGTCTCATCGACACTTAGAATAAGACATGCAGCCTCAGTTGCAGCATTGATTGCATTGATCTGCCAGCAAACATTTCAGATGCCAGAGGCATAAAATTTATGAAATTAAGATTAGCAAAGAACTAAAAGGTGAAGAATTAAATAACCAATTGTTAGTCGGAAATTGGTCAAGCCACCTTTACAACTGATGGCTCCCACACAAAGTTTGCAAATGAATCTGCTATTCCGCCAGTGTTGATGTCCACTCCGTAAGGTGCACCCTCACCTGTTCAGAATCTCAAACTGTTAAATGAGAACCTTTCACTGACAACAATAGTTAAAAAAAAAAAAACTAAAAAGGACAAGAAAAGAATGAAACCAGATGGAAGTGCATGCTTGTGCCTTAATTTGTTCAACACATCAGTTGCATCAAATCCAGCATTGTCACAAAGCTGCCGTGGAATAACCTGAATATGAGAAGATACATCAAGATGTCAGATACTTGTTTCCATTGTTAAATGCAAAAGTTTCATCTTTATACAAGGCAAATTTACACCCTACCTTCCTAAATATATTGTCCTCATGATAAATTTGAGGAAGTCATACTATGGCAGCAAAATATAGTGATCTCCAAATAAAAGCATAGATAAACAAGGACAATAAACTGTATATAGTAACATGGGTAAAATATTAAATCTTCCTGCAGATGTATCAAATACATTGTTTCTCTGGTAATTATTCACACAGCAAGCTCCTTTTGATATGAAAACGAATTCAAATTTGAGTATCCATTTTCAAGAAAAAATACTAATAACTCACATGGTTCAGCAAAATCAAGGAGTGAGACTTTAGCATAAAGTTGATGTTGTGGCATGTCTATGTGTAAATGCATGTCAGTTACATGACTTATTTTGCTTAAAAAATTTCAAAAGAAACTTTTTTTGGAATACAAGAGGCCAAAGCCTAGGGGGAAATTGGGGAAGGGAAAATTCACAAGTTCTAAGGACTGAGACCCAGCCTTACAGAATCTATATCCTAAGGAGATGAGTAACCTTTTCAGCTAAGCCAGGAAGGAAAAAAAAAGTGCAGAAACACCCACCTCAAGTGCTTTTGCATAAGAGTTAATAAAAAGTTGAGATTTCCCAGCTATTGTGCGTGCATGCTGCCTCAAGTATCGACTTATCTCCATCTGCCACCAAAGGCAAGTTTTACATATCAAGATAAAAAATTTTCCTCAAATATGCTTAAAAGTTAACTTGTTATATTGTAAATACATACATCTATAGCACCACCTCCAGCAACTACAGTAGAGTTCTTCAAAGCTCTTCTAACAATCATAATTGCATCATGTAAGCTCCTCTCAGCTTCTTCAATGAACTGAAATAATAATGCAGTCTCCAGCATCAGCATGAAAAGTGATACATGTCAATAAATATCACTAGTAAAATATGAAAAACCTGATCTGCTCCACCGCGTAGAACTATAGTAGCTGTCCGTCCTGACGGGCAACCGCTGAATATATTAAATCTTTCATTTCCAACCTGCTTTTCCTCAAAAACCTCACATGTTCCTAGAACCTTCAAAACAAAAAAGAAGAAATTTAAATTAAAGAAGTTCAATAAGACAGAATAGTTTGACAGGTTAAACTTGAAAAATAAAAGTTGGCTGCATTTTCAGCAGTACATCTAATGAAAGTTGCAACCTCATCAATTATATTGTTAACAGATGTTTGTATGGTTCCACCAGTTGCAGCAGCAACCCGATTAAGATCTTCCTCAGCTACACGACCAGCACAGAAAATATCTCTATCTGCAAAATACTGCCAATGAACATTCAAGTCAATAAAACTTGAGAGAATAAAAACTAGTCATGATTACTGACAAATATCACTCAAAATTCTATGCAGAAGCAAAACTATCAATAGGTAGAACATAGAATCTGGAAAGAAATAGTTATGATTTATAATAGAGAGAATAAAAACTATTGTCGAATAAGAAAATGCACATGGCTACATTATCTTTTATACAATGCCCAGTGAAAGAACTCATACAAGCAGGTAATAAAGTAGCCAGGCAGAGAAAGGCCATAGGTCTTTCACCAGATAAAACTTATTTTCACAACCATAAACATGTATTAACTCATTTAGTCAAAGCATAACCCCAAAAGGAAAATGCTTTATAAAGATTGTGTTATTTATAATTAGTTAAAGAAACAAGTAAATACAAATGCAGTATCTACGATCAAGGCAAAATCTCACACCTGTGTCGCCAAATCACCAATAGCCAACCGTGAAAGAACAACTTTTGCACCACTCTTCACACATTTATCCAACTTGTCATAAATGATATTCCATTCTGCATCAACTATTGATTGATATTGTGATGGATCTGAAAGTCTGTAGCATAAAAAGCAAAAGGCAGAGTCAATAGCCACTTATGAAAAACAATTCAAATCTAAGACAGCAAAAGCTACTACCTTATCTCAGCATTTTCTTTCTCAGATTTCAGTTCCAACTCGATGTTTAACAGAAGTATTCTGGGATTCGTAAACTTCTTTGGCTGCTGCTCAAAACCAGCATATGAAAATGTCTTTTTAAAGGCAACACCATTAACCAAAAAGGAATCCCTCATGTTACCACCAGGAACCTAGAAAAATATATTGATCAAATTTTGATGTGATACAGTGATATTTGATAAAAGAAACATAAAATCGTAAATTAGACCCTAAAATCCATATTTTACACTATATAAAAGTTTCTACAAAAAATCAAAGTCAAAATGTAAGCCCACCTCATTTCCTAAAGGTGAATTGCAACATTAATACTTACATGAAACTAAATCACTAAGTGATGAGAACCTAAACATAAAGAAGAGTTAAGCGCTACACTCAGCGAGAAAGTAAGATAGTGTAGTATGAGACACACTGGGTCCAAAATATCATTTTCCATAACAAAATGTATGGCACCAATTCAAAAGATCCAAGTACTAAAGCCAGAGAAGGGTAAAAGGCAAAAAAAAAGGTTGAAAATAAGGCAAGAAACAGAAGCCTACCTTCTTAATCCCAATCATATTCAACCTATCTTCACTGCCAATAGCAATAACAGCATCCACAACCATTGATGCAAAGAACTCCTTTTCTCCACCAATGAGTTTTGAAGAAAGTGTTGTAGCAGCACATTTAGCTAATAAGCTTTTCTTCTCTTCTAGACTTTTCCCCTCTATACTAACAGCTAGTTCTTTGATCTTCACAATTGCCTGTCCATTATGTAATACATTCAACATAAATAGACTCATAAAGACTACAGCAACATCTAAACCATGAGAAGAGGGGGGAGGGGGGAATAAACTCACCAAATTGCAAGCAGTTCGATAACTGCGAATAAGATTTTGAGGGTGGACTCCATCCTCTACAAAAGGCTTGGCCTCTTTTAAAAATTCTCCTGCTAGCAGTACAACAGTTGTAGTACCATCACCAACCTGTAAGATACACATGAAAAAAAGTTCTTTAAATCATCTAAACAGCATGAAAAAGCATTGGATCTCCATAACATCAATACCTTTAATCAGATTCACGATGCGGAATAAAAACCAACTTAAAATTGAACTATCAGTTTAGCAATGAAAACCCAATGTTCATGCGACTAGTTGAACTATAACTCAAACTATAAATTTGAGAAAAGGAGTCCGAATCTACAACAAAAAAGAAATTAAAAGAAGAAGAACAATGAGGGTGACCTCTGAGTCCTGAGACTTGGCGATATCAACAAGGATCTTGGCGGCAGGATGGACAATATCGAGGAGCTTCATGATGGTGGCGCCATCGTTGGAAATGGTGACATTTCCTTTGTCATCGTGGATGAGCTTGTCCATGCCCCTGGGACCCAGGGTCGTTCTAACCACATCAGCCACTGCGGTGCAAGCGTTTATGTTGCTGACGAGCTGCGCCTTCCCCTGTGATGTGTCCGTCCCTTCTTTCAAAAGAATGATTTGGGGTTGCTGCAAAGAAGAAAGAGAAACATTTTAGTAGCAGTTAAAAAGAAATAAATTCAAGATGCGAAGAAAAATGAGTCAAGAAAGGTGCATGTACCAGCATGGATGCCATTGTTGCTAGGGTTAAGCTTGTTGTTTAAGGGAGAAGAGAGATGGAAGAAGAAAGTGTTTTTAGGGGTTTAACTCTTTCGGAAGGCCGAATTTGGGTGTTTAACCTTTTAGACTGTATGCTTATATACCTTTAATGACTTTTTTTTATAGTATTTTTATAGTTTGTACTTAAAATAACCTCTGAGGGTCCTTTTTTAAATAATGAATTACTTTTTTAAAAAAATAAAAAAGAAAATTAATATTTTCTTTTGTTTGAAATAAATGTGTGTAAAATATTTTTGGTTATTTAATAGATTTCATACAAAATTTTCATAAAAATTATTTTAAAATGAAATAGATATACAATTGAGAATTTTTTATCTTCTCATTGGTTAATTGAATTTATTTTATATCTATTAAATTTATATTTTACATTATTTTTGAATATATTATAATAATTTATTTCTTGTCTAGCGCATAATATGAAATTTTGTAGAGATAATAAAAATAACAATAAGAGCAGCAACAATAAGAAAATAAAAGTATTATGTTGAATACATGCCATTAGCAAAATAAATAAATAAACAAAAATTTGTGGTTTTACAATCTATATCAACTTCAGGCCTACTTAAACCATTATTCTCTAAGCCAACCTAAGAACCACTTAGACAACATTAATACCAGAATCAGGTCTCCTATCATTAACATTAACAAATTGGTCAACAAGACCAGCAAAATCACTTCGATCGAGCTCAGCATTTGTATTTGCAATCATAGTTTGATTTGATTTTAATATTAGAGACCTTAAGAGTTGAGACACATTCAATTCCTTTTTTGTATCAACCTGATTAGATTGTTTTTTGATACTTTCAACAGCAGATGCGTTTCCCCCAGGTGATTTGTCAATATTGTCAGTTGGAAAAGGATAACTAAAAGGATTTGACTACAACACATATTTATTCTGCAATGACCTTGAAGCTAATGGATTTCTTAGAGGAGTAGGAGAAGCTAAATGATGAGCAAGTAACACCCTAATCCGTATCCGTTGTCAGATTAGGGTTACGATGCATTACCAAATTAAACACAGCTCAGAATCAACATACATTACTAATAATTTAAACATGTTCCATAATTACTGAGTCGAACCATATAATCCTCGACTTATACATTCGTACATATGCATTACTTAACCAAACATAAATCAACATGATTTACCATTTATAAAACATATACTAATCATGCGTTGGAAATCTAAACATATCCACATTATTTATTTAACCTCTTTGCTGAACTCACTAATAAAAATATATATAACATATCATACACATATACATTATATATCTATTAGCCAAACCTAATGTCTAACAATTATGGGGTACATTCATTTATAAGCTTTCCTACTTGCACTAAGTTGAATTATACCTCACGGCTAAATAGACAAAATTATACAAATGCAAATAACAAGCAACTCTACACGGCCGAATTTCAAATGTAAATATGACTAGTTCATAAATTACTCACTTGTCTAACATTAGCCATTCTCCAAGCACTTTAACTGACTCAAACAATGCCAATTCCATATGCTATAATTAATGCCACTATTTCATATACACAACCAAATTTATTAAACACATTTGATTAAATATGCTTCTTTTACTAACACAAATCTATACTTATATGACCATATTTAAAATGAACTATTTTGAGTACAAATAACAACTAAAAAAAACATACATCCAATTGCATGCAAATTACTGCGCCTAAAATTTCATACACATAATCAATTAATTTGCCAACAATTCATTCATTAACAAATATGTCATACTTATATATATACATATCCAATCAACCTATCATTAACTGAACATATAATCGCATCATTTATCACTTTTAAACCAATTCATAATACAAATTATATTTCAATAATGAGTCAACAATAATCACAACTAAAACACATTCATCAACCATACCAAATTCACTTGAGCTGAGTTTTAACAATCTACATTTGCAAATCCTACTATATATATATATATATATATATATGTCGAAACCATTTTTATTTTGGGAAAAAACAAAAATTAGTTGTCGATGAAAATTTGGAGTCGCCACCAATCTTTTATTAAGGTGTAATTGGGTCACCTAAAAACAACCTTGGTCTACGAATTTTAGAAAAACGGGTTCAGTAGTCGGTTATGTATGAGGAAGGATTAGCACCCTCATAATGCCCAAAAATTGGTACCTAGTTAATTAATGAATATCTTAATGTCGAAAATTTGAAAATATATAATCCTTAGCAAAAACTTAAAAACGTTACGTATTAAGACCCTTATCATTTCAGAGAAAGAAAATGTCACACCCAATGCGTTAAGGCACGACATTCTAATTGCCTCAAAAATAAATTAGGCCAGAATACTCGAGTAATAAAAAATGTAAAAGAATATCCATTTATTCAATATTTAAGAAATTGCGGCCCAATACGTTAGGGCACAATTCCTCCAAAATCCCAAACTTGGAATATTTCTTTTATTATTTCTCAGCAAAAATCTTCATTTCGAGAAATCAATGCGCCACATCCAATACGTTAGGACACAACGTGTTGAATTCCCAATAATGAGTTCTTATTTTTGATTAAAGAGAAATGCTCAATTGTTAGATTTAACGAAGAAAATCGGAACCCAATACGTTAGGGCTCAATTTCCTTGAAAATCTTAAATACAAACATTCTCTCAATTTTGAAAAGTTTGAAATCGAGTAAAACAAATGATGTGATGCTACATTAAATATACAATGCAATAATAAATATTACAATGGCATAGAAATAATATAAATAAATGAATAAACAAGATCGATAACATGCAAAGTATCAAATAAATAAACATATGAAAACATAAATCAACAAAATAAAAAATAAAGAAAGAAAAAAGAGTGTGTAACATATATATTGGAATTATGAGAAACAAAATACATGATTTACGTATAAAATTTTAATTATAAAATTCATATAATGCATTTATGAAAATAAAGAAAACTATATAAATGTACATATATAAATTTTAAAATATATGTGTAAAAAATAAACATGTATTTTAGTATTTTCGAAAATAAAAAAAATATGTATGTAGATATATGAAAATATAATAGAATATTAAAAAAAATATGTATACATGTAAAATATATTAAAAAGGATTAATTAATATCTACATAAAAATAATAAATATATATGAATATATATAAATATAAAAAGAATTAGTTGAAAGAAAATAAATATGTTCATAAGGAAACAATAAATATACATATATAATTAAAAAATAATTACATAAAAATAATAATTACATCCTAAAAATTAACCAATTTTAATAAAGATATAAAAGAGAACTAAATTGAATTGCAAATAATAAAAAAAATTGGGGCAAATGGTGATATTATGAAATATAAATGTGTATATTTATATATGTATAAAAAACTATGAAAATAAAATAATAATAAAGTATGTACATAATATGTATATATATTAAAACGTTTAAAATATATATGTATATATATTAACATGCATATGCGCACATATATGTAGGTATAATAATATATAATATAATAATAATAATAATAACAAAATTAATAAAATAGACTAAAAACCTAAAATGAAAGATTAAGGATTAAATTGAAAATCAACAGAATTAAAGAAAAAAATGAAGGGCCCAATTAAAAGGCGCGAATAACTCATAGGGCTCGAATGAGAAAATATCTTCATCCTTTGAAACGCGTCACTTTATTAGGGCTAAATAAATAAATAAATAAAATTCGCAGTGGTAAAACCTTCTCCCTTTTTTAAAATCGTAAATATGTAAAAAATAATCGAAAAAGAAAAAAAGAAAACAGTAAACCACCTTTAAAAAACTGCTAATCATTCTCCCTTTTTTGTTGATTTTTTTTCCTTCTGTCTACAATGAAGGGAGAGGCCTCTATTTATAGTTGAGACTCCCCAAATCCAACGGTACAGATCAATTACATTAACGGCTAAGATTAAAGGGTATCTACAAATTAAATCTCTAAGATTACAAAATCATATCTTCTAAGATTACATATCATATCTGAGATTGCATATATCATATCTAAGATTGAATATCCTCGAAGATTATGTTTTCATATGTGAGCCCGGGCTAAAATTGGGTATTACAACTGCCCCTCTTTACTCGTTGTCGTGTAACAGGAACGGAGCAAAGACTTTAGAAATTGCCAATTTTTGCCCGGTCACGCTGGATCTTGGTGCTCTTTTTCTTCAAGCAGCCATATCCATCTTACTGCATCTTCAGAGGTATAGGAATTGGTGTCTCGATCCACTCCACAGCAACGTCGGAGAGATAGGATTGGTGACTCGTAACTTTTAATCTGCTTAACTGTAATTTTAGAGAGATAAAATCCATCACTCTAATCCACTCCACTACAACTTAGGGAGACGGGATTTGTTTATTTAGTATGCCCCACTGCAATTTCAGGGGGATAAGGCTTGCTTTCTTAAGTCTACTCCACTGCAACTTCAGGGAGATAAGACTCGATGTGATCTACTCTACTGCAACTTCAGAGAGATAAGATATGTGGTTTTAATCCACTCCACTGCAACTTCAGGGAGATAGGATTATTGGCTTTAATCTGCTCCACTGCAACTTCAGGGAGATAAGACTTGTAGCTTTAGCTTGCTCCGAGGGAGGCAAAGCTTGGTGGCTTAAATCTGCTTCCCACTATCTTAGAAAGATAAGATTTGTCGTCTTCGATCTGCTCCACTACTGCTTAGGGAGATAAAATCTACAATCTTCAACCTACTCCGCTGCTGCTCAGGGAAACAAGGCTTGGTGACTTAAATCTGCTTCCCACTATCTTGGAAAGTTAAGATTTGCTGTCTTCGATTTGCTCCACAACTGCTTAGGGAGATAAGATCTACAATCTTCAACCTACTCCGCTGCTGCTCAGGGAGACAAGACTTGGTGGCTTAAATCTGCTTCCCACTATCTTGGAAAGATAAGATTTGTCGTCTTTAATCTACTCCACTACTGCTTAGGGAGATAAGATCTACAATCTTCAACCTACTCTGCTGCTGCTCAGGGAGACAAGGCTTAGTGGCTTAAATCTGCTTCCCACTATCTTGGAAAGATAAGATTTACTGTCTTTGATCTCCTCCACTACTGCTTAGGGAGATAAGATCTACAATCTTCAACCTACTCCGCTGCTGCTAAGGGAGACAAGGCTTGGTGGCTTAAATCTGCTTCCCACTATCTTGAAAAGATAAGATTTGTCGTCTTTGATCTGCTCCACTACTGCTTAGGGAGATAAGATCTACAATCTTTAACCTACTCCGCTGCTGCTCAGGGAGACAAGGCTTGGTGGCTTAAATCTGCTTTCCACTATCTTGGAAAGATAAGATTTGTCGTCTTTGATCTACTCCACTACTGCTTAGGGAGATAAGATCTACAATCTTCAACCTTTTCCGCTGCTACTCAGGGAGACAAGGCTTGGTGTTTCACCGGTTTGTTCTCTGGAGAACATTACCTGTATAATTCATTTTATGAACCTAATCATGTCTAGTGATTAGGATGTCATGATCAGAATGAGTCAAATGCTCCTAACTAGGTATGTATGAATGATGTTTGCATGAATGCGAAATGTCTTTTTTTTACAGCGATCCTTCTTTATCATTGCTTGAAATTTATTAAGGTTTTATCACTGACGCGCCATAACGCCTTCGCTCAGCTGGCATTTCTATTTAGTTAGATTGCCTCTACTGTAAACTTCAAAGTTCAATCCACTAGGACGCAAAATTTTTATAATTATTCTCCTACTGCAACCCGATGGTAGATATATAGCTTTTTCTCAATCCACTCCTATCACAATTCAATGATACAAAATCTAAATCTTTCTGGTCTCTTACAACATTCCCAAGGTGTCGTACCAAAGGCTCATGCGCAAATGAAGGCTCTCTTCTCCGAGGCAACCTCTTCCTATTGCCTGATGATCATTGTTTGCTTGTTTATTTAAGCTTTATCACCGACACGACATCTCGTTATTTTGCTCAATCGGTTCTTTTTGACAACAAAATCCAAAGAGAAAGTCCTTATTTAGACTCTTCCTTCTCAAATTTTCAACCTTTAAACTTGGTGCGTTCTAAACAATAGTCTTATTTCAGGCTCCTATATTATTTAGAAAAATCTAGAGTAATATGCAAAACTTTTCTTCTGAAAGTTTTATTAGTCCATTAATCATTATTCAAATGCAACATGCTTGCAAAAAGGTCATAACAATGGTTAAGAATAAAGTTGGTTTTGAGCATAGCTCGAAAGGAATAAATAATCAATAATAGTAAAGAAGGATAACAAAAAAATTGGTTGGAAATATGTATTTTGGAAAAGAATGAAGTATTCCAAGAACAACAAAATAAATTGGGTGCCCCAGATATCGCAGCTTGAGCTTCACTGTACAAACTTTCTGAAGTCCATTCTGAGTTTGACATGTGTTTAGGAGATCTACAGTGCTTTGTCGATGCTCCAAGACGTCGCCTACCCTTTCTTGTTAATTCAAGTATAGTAAGATCATCATATGCCCCAATCTAATCAAAATTTGAACTACTCTGATCACCTCATGCCCCATTCTGATCAAATATTTGAGCCGCCCTTTTTGGGTTTTCAACTCAAATCCCTTTTGGTCTCAAGACGCCCTTTACGGGTTTTCACATTGGCCTCTCCTTTTTTCTTTTCTTTTTCTTTTTCTTTTTTATCACTTTCATTTTTTATTTTGATTTTAACCTTTTTTTTTGAATCTGAACTCCTAGGATTAGGCAAGTCCTTGTTATCCCTTCTGATCAAAATCAACACTTTTCCAGATAAGGCCTTCCCCATATGGTTCTTCCCAGCTTGTGATGAAGTTCTTTTTCTATGGGAAAGATCTTTTTCAATACCAGGTCCCTCTTAAAGAATTCTCTAGGCAGACCCTTTTTTGTGAGCTCACATCATTTGCTTTTGGCACATTTGACCATGATGAATAACTTTGAACATTCCTCTTCAGTCGGAATTGGGTCAAAAACTTAGAGAGAAAGAATCTTATCTTCAATAGGCAAAATCGCAATGGGCCCAAGAAAAAGGTATTGCCCCGGTAGTTTTTTTTTGCGATATGGCATTAATCGTGAATAGACTGCAAACTTTTGATATTATGCTGTCAAATATGATCCTTTTGGCGTTCCATATGATTCTTCAAGAATTTTCTAACTGTCAGCTTTGTGACATTGGCATATAAAGCAGCTTCCACCCATTGACGATCCCAAAGATGAATTGATGATCGTCAGACTCTTTTGGCGATATCGACCAAATGACTTTCATGCCCTACATAAGGAGAAATCAGGTTTCCCAATGATTTTTTGTAGGGTAAGATCCGTTTCTCGACTTGTTCTACCATCCTTAGCAAGTTCGGAAATAGGCTACAATCTATGTCATCTTCAAAGTTATGAGATCCTTCTAAACACATATCTCGCTCAAAAGGAGATTCTCAGTCTGTAACAGCGTCACTCATGTCATTGATATCTGGGGACTCATAGTAAGTGCAAAATAATATACAAAGGATGTATGAATTTACGAATAAATATTTGAATAATATAATTATGGATGAAATGACCGAGTGATTTGGAAGAAACTCTCCAAAAGAATGAAAGAATAATTATTCACATGAAAAGAATGGAAGAATGTTTGCTCAAAATGTAAAGATGTTTTTCATTAAAATAATAACATTCAGACATTAGCCTATTTCACAAAAAGTTCTCCTTGCTTCTAGGCTAAAAGCAACAAGTGTTCTGAGTATTACTCTAAATAAGCTCTAAAAACTATAGGGATTTCTTTCGCAGTCCAATTATTTAGAACACCTCCAAGTTGGTAAGGGCGAATATCTAACAAGGACCCTTTTCAGTTGTCTTCATGCACGGCATTGATGTGAACGCTTCCTAACCCTTCTTCATACATTGCATTCACCCGATCATCAATGTGATTGGGTAGCAAATTTTCTGTACTGGATGAACCATCAAATTTGACAACGCCTATATTGATGAGTCTTTCAACTAGCTTTTTGAAGGCAATGCAATTCTCTACTGAGTGCCCCATAATTCCAGCATGATAATCACATTGCTTGTTTGTATCATACCATTTATGGTACGGAGGTTGTAGGGGTTTTGAGTAGGAAGGTGCAACAATGTGCATATCGAATAAGCTTTGATACAGCTCCTTATACGCCATCGGAATTGGTGTGAACTGGAGCTTCTCTGTACCTGGTTTCCCCTTAGATTCGTGCTTTAAAGGGCTCTGATGTCTGGTGATTTCTGTCTTTGGCCGGCCCACAGTGATTGGTTTTGAGTGGCCCTTATTATATCTGCCTACAATATCCCATTCATTCCCCTTTTTCCTTGGGGCCTTTGTAGTATCTAGGCCTGTCGAGCAACTCATTGGTGTTTATGTACCGGTTTGATAATGTTGGCATCTGACAGCTAAGAATGCCCTTTGTGGACGCCCATCTGGCTAGACCTGGACATTTATCGGAGTACCACCTAGAAAATCCTCATTATCAACCCCAAGGTGGACCACTGGTTTTTCCACCTCTTCTAACTCTTCAGCTAGCAATCGGTTAAACTGGTTCATCATAATTTTCTGTAATTCTAGTACCTGAACTCTCATTTTCTGCTGAAATTTGGTCAATTGTTCCTGCATCTGTATCTGGATTTGCTCTAATTTTTCCAACCTTTGTTCCATTTCTCTAATCTTTGCTTGGATACCGTAAGGGTGTTGGTAAGTTGGTTGGTTTCCAGATTAACTGATGAGTGATTTAAATTAATTAGTATCTTTTAATATATTTTTTAATACATGTGAAGCAATGCAATGCATGGAATGAATGCAAAAAAGGCGTCAATTTTGATTCAATTCCATTTAAGAAAACTTTACTAGAAATTCAATTTCTTTACATAAAATGAATTACAAATAAGACTTTGCCCTAATACCCAAAACTCTAATCTTTCTAAGTAACAAAGCTAACTCTTGCCCCTGATCTTATTCTAATTCATACTTCACACTCAGCATGTCAGCCTGTACTGCTAAAGTCTGTATGTGATCGGCTACTTCTCGAATCTGGACCACAGCTTCTTCCATAAAATGATCTCTGTTCCTAACTTGACTCTGAAAGTAGTGGAGCTGCTCATTATTATGACTTTCATTTGCTTTCAAGTGCTTGATCTGGATCACACCGTTTTGCAGCACCATTTCTAGCTCTTCGATTCTTTTCTTCATTTCTTCAATCTTGCTCAAGCTTGCTTTCAACTCCATTGCGGAATTTCAACTTCGATACTGACGAAGCGATCCTTCCAACACGATCACCCTATCATTTCGCCTCTGCATCTTTTGGAATTTCTATTCTCATCTATCGGCTTTGTCCTTTTCTTCTCGAATTTTTACTTGCCAATGTTCCGAAGTTTTTCCTAACCCGGCAGTTCTCATTGACAAACGCAACTTTTTATAATCTGTCTTCAGACTACCCAAATCCTCCTCAGCCTTGTTTTTCTCTTTCTTTAACTTCTCATTTTCAAGCTACTGAACGTCTATGTCCAATCTCAAGTTCGTCTTTTCCGCCTCCATTTGCTCTATCTTTTTCTCTAAATCCACGCTTCTTCTCTCAAATCTTGCATTATGATTTCCAACTCGGAAGGAATAACTCGTAAATGCTCTTCTATTGACTAGTTGTCCTCCTAATTTAACTTAGGTATATTATCATTTATCCTCCTAGCTCACCATTCATGATACTCAGGCGTTGTCATCGGACTCACGGCTAACCTCTTCATTCGGTGAGTCTGTTTTCACGCGCTAGACATCTCTTGAATCTTCTTTCTATAACCATCATCCTTGTACGAAAATTCACAATCAGCTATCCCTTGAGTCGCAGGTATAAACTGCCTTGACCTATATTGCCTTAACACCAATAATGGGACATATCCAACAGCTCCCCAAACACCAAGCAAAGGAACCCAATCAAAACTACCACATATATACAGGATCTCATCTGGAAGTAACCAAGAAGCTTTCCACTCAACGTCCTCCTCTTGAAGATTTTGAAGAATTGTCATCCACTTCTCATTCGAAATGTCGTCTCTCCTCGGCGTAGCTACTATCTCCTTTAGTGGGGAATAATTTTCAGAGAAAACCCGATACGAAACTTTATTCACCTTCCAAAAGTGACTGTGAAACCATGCGAGCAGAAGATGTGCACATCCAATAAATCTACCTTCGCCCGTCTTTCGGTATGCACTCAATGACTTGAAAGTTTTTGCCAAAATTGCTGGAATTGGTGTAACCTTCTTATCGAGCCGGTCGAATAAATTAGTGACTGCTTCATTCATATACTCTAAGGCTTTAGAGAAGACAATCAAGCTGTATATACTTAAAGCAAAGACATCTAACCTTTTTCTTACATCTGGGTGTGTGAGAATTGCATCTTTCAAGCTTCTCCAAGGAACGCACTTACTATCCCCCTTTTGCTTAATTCGTGCAGCAACCCACTGCTCACTCATTCCTGTTACACTCATTAGCTTCTTTGAAAAGGTTAGCACATTTACCGCTCTCGAATAGACCCTATCCACTTGAAACTTCAAACATCAGAGTAAAGCCATATATTCTTCTATCGTAGGCACCAAATCGACCTTCCCAAACGTAAAGCAGCTATAAGCAGAATTCCAGAATTGGGCGAAGGCTTGAAACAAATGCTTGTCTACCTTTACATCAAGCAAATAAGGCAAATCCCCATAATTATTATAAAATAGCTGTCTAACCTCATCACTCCACTGACCCCAGATTTCATTCAATTCTTGCAAATTGTTTTGAGTTACACTGATATGCGTAAAGTCTCATAATTCTGATACATACCCATCAGCCAAACTATCACCCTTTTCTTGTTGCATTGTTTCAAACCAAGTTCGGACAGCTGCATTGTCCTCCACTTTATCAAGAAACCCTATTTCCATGATAAGCTTTCTTTCTAGCAATTGAATATGGACTGACGCCTTTTATGATGAAATGAAATGCCATGTCATGCAATCAAAATAAAACACAAAAAGTCAGTGTTATATAATAATATAAAATATAATCAAGAAATAGTAAAACACCTAATTGGATGTCTACTAAGGTTCAGTATAGTTCTACCTAGGGTGGATTCCTAAGGTTCATTATATGAAGTTTGGCTTCTAGAGTAAAGGTACCCGAACCAGCAGATTCCTCAATCCTCACCCATTATAGGCTCATATGGATCGAGTTCGGTTCAGGGGAATACATTTCCCTATGGCTGCACGGAGATGAAAATCTCACGAAGACATAGGTACGGATGTATCCCGGAAGCAATCCATTACCCTACACGGAGGTGAAAACCTCACGAAGGCATAGTTTCTCACTCCCACTTAGAAGGGTAAAATTATCCAACGCATGTAATGTGCAATGCAAACAATATTTAAATCAAGTAAGAAAATAATGAATGCAAAAGGATATCATGAAAATTTTCTTTAAAAATATTTTCTCGACTATAAGACAGGAATTAATCAACTTTGTGGCTCGACTCTCTTTTTTTTTTAAATGTCCCCAGTGGAGTCGCCAATCTGTCGAAACCATTTTTATTTTTGGAAAAAACAAAAATTAGTTGTCGATGAAAATTTGGAGTCGCCACCAATCTTTTATTAAGGTGTGATTGGGTCACCTAAAAACGACCTTGGTCTATGAATTTTAGAAAAACGGGTCCAGGAGTCGGTTACGTATGAGGAAGGATTAGCACCCTCATAATGCCCAAAAATTGGTACCTAGTTAATTAATTAATATCTTAATGTCGAAAATTTGAAAATATATAATCCTTAGCAAAAACTTAAAAACGTTACGTATTAAGACCCTTATCATTTCAGAGAAAGAAAATGTCACACCCAATGCGTTAGGGCACGACATTCTAATTGCCTCAAAAATAAATTAGGCCAGAATACTCGTGTAATAAAAAATGTAAAAGAATATCCATTTATTCAATATTTAAGAAATTGCGGCCCAATACGTTAGGGCACAATTCCTCCAAAATCCCAAACTTGGAATATTTCTTTTATTATTTCTCAGCAAAAATCTTCATTTCGAGAAATCAATACGCCACATCCAATACGTTAGGACACAACGTGTTGAATTCCCAATAATGAGTTCTTATTTTTGATTAAAGAGAAATGCTCGATTGTTAGATTTAACGAAGAAAATCGGAACCCAATACGTTAGGGCTCAATTTCCTTGAAAATCCTAAATACAAACATTCTCTCAATTTTGAAAAGTTTGAAATCGAGTAAAACAAATGATGTGATGCTACATTAAATATACAATGCAATAATAAATATTACAATGGCATAGAAATAATATAAATAAATGAATAAACAAGATCGATAACATGCAAAGTATCAAATAAATAAACATATGAAAACATAAATCAACAAAATAAAAAAATAAAGAAAGAAAAAAGAGCGTGTAACATATATATTGGAATTATGAGAAACAAAATACATGATTTACGTATAAAATTTTAATTATAAAATTCATATAATGCATTTATGAAAATAAAGAAAAATATATAAATGTACATATATAAATTTTAAAATATATGTGTAAAAAATAAACATATATTTTAGTATTTTCGAAAATAAAAAAAATATGTATGTAGATATATGAAAATATAATAGAATATTAAAAAAATATGTATACATGTAAAATATATTAAAAAAGGATTAATTAATATCTACATAAAAATAATAAATATATATATGAATATATATAAATATAAAAAAATATTAGTTGAAAGAAAATAAATATGTTCATAAGGAAACAATAAATATACATATATAATTAAAAAATAATTACATAAAAATAATAATTACATCCTAAAAATTAACCAATTTTAAGAAAGATATAAAAGAGAACTAAATTGAATTGCAAATAATAAAAAAAATTTGGGGCAAATGGTGATATTATGAAATATAAATGTGTATATTTATATATGTATAAAAAACTATGAAAATAAAATAATAATAAAGTATGTACATAATATGTATATATATTAAAACGTTTAAAATATATATGTATATATATTAACATGTATATGCGCACATATATGTAGGTATAATAATAATATATAATATAATAATAATAATAATAACAAAATTAATAAAATAGACTAAAAACCTAAAATGAAATATTAAGGATTAAATTGGAAATCAACAGAATTAAAGAAAAAAATGAAGGGCCCAATTAAAAGGCGCGAATAACTTATAGGGCTCGAATGAGAAAATATTTCCATCCTTTGAAACGCGTCACTTTATTAGGGCTAAATAAATAAATAAATAAAATTCGCAGTGGTATCACCTTCTCCCCTTTTTTTAAAATCATAAATAAGTAAAAAATAATCGAAAAAGAAAAAAAACAGTAAGCCACCTTTAAAAAACTGCCAATCATTCTCACTTTGTTATTGATTTTTTCCCCCTGTCTACAATGAAGGGAGAGGCCTCTATTTATAGTTGAGCCTCCCCAAATCCAACGGTACAGATCAATTACATCAACGGCTAAGATTAAAGGGTATCTACAAATTAAATCTCTAAGATTACAAAATTATATCTTCTAAGATTACATATCATATCTAAGATTGCATATATCATATCTAAGATTGCATATCCTCGAAGATTATGTTTCCATATGTGAGCTCGGGCTAAAATTGGGTATTACAATATAAATATCAAACTTACCAAAATGAACTAATCATAAGCCATAAGTATTTCACTACTTCATGCCAAAATCATATACTAAGCACATCACATACATACATACCATGAAACATAATTTTCCATCATGAATTTATACCATGACCAAACATACAAAAACATAAACATCATTTTTAGCCATTTTTGCATGACTTTATATTTACAATTACAAAACCAACCAAAACAAGTACTAGCCTATACATGCTATAGGTTCATAATTCAAGCTTTTAAAAATACCGAAATAATAATCGATAGTGTGACGGATTTCTCTGACGATCCCCGAGATCATAACTAGCTTCCAAAATATATAAAACAATGAACGAACACACGCACAGTAAGCTTAAATAGCTTAGTAAGTCATAAGCAATTAAATCATTTCAATATCATACATAATTCAATTAAACTAGGTCAAATTAAGAAAACCTTAACCACATGTACATAAGTAGCCTTTTTATAACAAGAAATTTTCATATTTTCATCTCAAATACTATACTTACCTTACTTTCATAATCATTTAACTTCGTACGTACCTGAACATTTAGCTCGTTTTCACATTGGATCTTAACTCGATATTGCCCGTTGAACCTTTTAGAATTAAATAGGATACTCGAATAACTCGAAAAGCTCGTACAATGCCAATGTCCCAGACGTGGTCTTACATGTAATCAACTATCGATGCCACTTTTCCCGACAGGGTCTTACACGAACTCATATACGATGCAGATGTCCCAGACATGGTCTTACACGTAAATTACAAATCGATGCCAACATCTTAGATGTGGTCTTACACGTAATTACATATCGGAATCCTATGTCATGACATATGTATCCTAATTATTCCTAAGGTTTGTACAGGGCTTTCGGACATTGAAATTCGATCGATTCAAATTCATAAGTAATACTCTCATGCTTAATTCAATTCGGCATATACACATACAGTTGTAATAATTCAATTCAGTACTTATAAAATATATACATTCAAATTTAACGACATTTATTTACTTATGTACTTACCACGGACGAAGACGAATGAACCAAGACGACTATTCGATAACTTTAGATTTCCCTTGATTCAATTCCGGTTTCCTCTTTCCTTGATCTAAATTAATAAAAATTTCACTTGTTTATTAACATATTCCTTCAATTTCATCCATAAACACATAAATGGGTAAATTACACTTTTGACTCTCACATTTCACATTTTTCACAATTTAGTCTTTATTTCACAAAACACAAAATACACATAATTTCAGAAACTCTAGTATAGCCGAATTTTACTAAGGTTCATAGTAGCCCATTTCTTTAATTTATTTCACATTTAAGCCCCTAAATTTTCTAATTTCACAAATAAATCCCTAATTTGGATTTTTATAAAAAATTACTTAATTAAACATGATAATCAAACATCAAGGATTTATTTTCAATCATCAAACAACAAAAATCTTAAGCTATCAACAATGGCAAGCCATAAATTCATCAACCAATTCAAAAATTAGTACACGGGCTAGCTAGAATACGAAGCAATGATCTCAAAAAAGTAAAAATTATCGAAAACCGAACAAGAAAGATACCAAATTTTTGGCTCCAAAATGCCGAATACTGGAAAGCTCAAGAGCTTATTTTCCTTTCTCAACTTTCGGCCAAATAAAATGAACATGCATGGCCTTTTTTTTATGTTTTATTTTATTTAATTTAATGTTATCAACAATAATTTAAGTCATTTGAATCATGGACATAAATGTCCACTAACTTTATAATGGCACAATAACTTTTTAAGGACTTCCTATAAATCCTATCATAACAAATTAGTATATTAACAATGAGAAGGTCTCATGGTGGCAAGAAGGGCAAGTTGAGCTGACTATTTGGTGAAGAGAGCAATAAGGGGCCGAATTAGGGGATTAGAGTTTTGAAATCCAGATTTATTCCTCTGTATTTTGCTTCAACTCTTCTGTTATGAACTGATATTTTGGGATATTGATACGAAAACAACTTGAATCTGTGTAGCCCAGCCATGAGCTAACTTAATACAATTGGGTTTTGCTTTGGATGATGTTTTAACTTCGATTAATGTTTATTGTCGCACCCCAAAATAAGGCCTAGGAGTTTTATAGCCTTTGAGTGTTCGAAATTCTGTGACATGACATATCGGTAATGTTTTCAACTATGGTTTTTAGAAAATTTAATCAATTCCTAAAAATGAGTTTTAAATAGCTTTAATTTTGAAAATAGGACTGATTTGCAAAAAAGACAAAGTTAAGATTTTTTATGAAGCAATTTGACCAAATGTCTAAAATCAACCTAAAACCCCCTTTTCTAAATAGTTTGCACGTCAACTTCTTCTTTGTTATCCCTTTGTTTTTCCTTTACTCTCCCAATCAATTTTTACTTTTAATTCCTAATCCTCTTTGATTTCTATCACCCTTGAACCTAAAAACCTCCATTTGAACCAAGAAAATCACCCAAAAACTTCATCATCTACATCATCTTCTCTAAACGTGGCTTTTTTTTTAGATTTTTATCAAAGCTTGTTTTTCTTCCATCGAAGGTAACCATTCAACTTTATATTAGTTTTAAATCATATCTAGTCCCTTAAACTAAATTTTTAGCTATTGAAATGCATGTTCTAAATAAAAGTCAAAAATTGGGTCTTTAATGGTGAATTTCGAGTTTGTGGATAAAAATGTGGTTTCAAAGTTTTTTTCAATTATTTTTAACATGATTAGAAGGTTTCTAAACTTACTTTAAAGTTTTGTTAAGGATTTCTAAGGATTTAATGAATTTTTGTAAAAATTGCCATAAACATGTCAAAAATTTAGATTCCATGAATTGAGTAGTTTTGAGTAGTTTAAAGGTAAAGAATCAGTCGTAGGTGCATAATTAGATGAATGCAATTTGTTTTAGGCAAAAAGATTAAGTATAGATCGAGATATTTGAGTTTCAAGTTTTTTAGTCAAAATTTCAGTTTCTTGAGGAATATAGCTTAGGCTTGCATTTTTGGTTGGTTTAAGTGAGTCTTTGGTTGAATTTTAATTGTGTATATTGTGTGGTTAATATGTGTGAAGCATCAGAACCATTGGAACCTTCTACGAGCAAGGCGAAAGACAAGGAAAAGCTAGTTTAAACTTTCGACTTTTCGACTAAAGCGTAATTGGTGAGTGTTTGGAATTGCTACTTGTAGACATGATTCTTAGTGTTGATTGGGAGCTTAGGAATAGCCTAAACCTCTATCCTAAGTTCCGAGTGTAAGCTCTCTATTTTCCTTGTTCTATTTTTGGCAAATTATGCGAATATGTGAATAACTATGAATTGATTATTATGATGCAATATTGTGAATTGTATTGTATTGTGAGTATATTAAATATGTCGAATGACAATAATGGTGTTGTGTTAGTAATACAAAGATATGCAGTGAAAGTGTGCAAAAGTTGGTAAGTATGTATGTGTTGCATTGTGGAATATGATGCTAATGTAACAGGTTTTTGTATGTGACAAACTGATTTTTAATGCACTCATATGTTGACAGATGATGGCTCAATGAACATTATTGTGGCACTTTAAGTGCAATTAAATGTGAACTTGATAAGCATGCATTGTGTACAATTTTGTGATATGAATTAATGAATATAAATAGAAATGATGTGCATCAAATCATTGATTAAAAATGTATAATTATGATGTGGATATTTTGGCCTTGTGACCTTATGAGACCGCTGGATATAGTTGGCATGCTATAGGATTGTGAGTACTCACCTATATGTGTTATGTTATTTAGGCATTGAGACATTGGGACATGTTGGAAAGATAAGAGAATGTGAACTAAGCTCCATTCAACAGGACATGTTTGGTGTGTTGGAGAATGCTAGCTTTATGCTTCACTTTTGGGATATGTTCGACTTTATAAGTCAATTGGTGTATTGGAGATTCGTGTATCCGACGAGTGATGATAGAGCACACTTTATGTTTCATAGCCTCAAGTGTCAATTTATTGTTTAAATATGATCTTATATGTTATGATAATACAATTAGAGACAGATGCTTTTAATTATGAATAATATGTTAAATAAGTTGATTTAAGTTACATGAAAATGTTAGTATGTTCTCATAGTAAATTGCGTATGTAATTGTGGATTGGATTGTTTTCATATAACTTGAGAATGCGTGTGAATATATAAGTTAAACTTGTGAGTTATTAAAACATGTATATGTTGTTTTAGTCTTCATAAATTATTGTTAAATGAATTAATGAAGCATGAACATGTAATTTTGACTCAAATGGAATATGATTGTGAATGTGTTATAGTATACTCTTGATTGACCTTTGATTATGTGTACATTATGGTTACTCTAAGAATTCACTGAGCTTGTTAAACTTACCCACTCCCTTCTTAAACTTTGTAGATTAGTTGTATGCCAGTGTGAATGGTGTGGTTTCGAGGGGTGATCCAAGCAAGTCCATTTTCATTTTTCATAGGTGTTTATTATTTGATCATGTTTTGGGATTTATTTCGTAATATGTTCACTATTGTTCAAATTT
The DNA here is from genome assembly GCF_007990345.1 of Gossypium hirsutum. Taxonomy (NCBI): domain Eukaryota; kingdom Viridiplantae; phylum Streptophyta; class Magnoliopsida; order Malvales; family Malvaceae; genus Gossypium; species Gossypium hirsutum. The sequence goes on along the minus strand of NC_053448.1, from coordinate 72,621 downwards.
GCTTTTGATGTTTGAAACTATTATTATGGTCGTTTCAGTGCTTATTTGATGATGATATGATAGCATGTTAAACTGGTACGAGTTGGAATAACTAAAAATGTTGTATTTTTTAGGTCTGGAGTAGAGGTATCGATATTCGTGTTTTAAAAACAATATCTTTGTATTTTCAAACATGCAGAAAAACAAAATAGAGATTCAGTATCGAGATCTTATCTCGAGTATCGATACTCGATGAAGAAATATTGATACTTTGGTAGGGGTACTGATAATTTTTAAAGCTTGGATTTTTAAGTGAAAAACAGTAAGCAATTTTGGTACCGATTTTTCAAGCAGTATCGATACCTCTTGAGCAAAATATCGGTACCATGTCTTTAGTATCGATACCTACATTGATGTCTTGAGATTTTGCTAAAATGGACCATATGCATGTTTAATTATTATTTTAAGGCTATTTGATGTATGTTAGCATATAACGACGATAGCTAAAGCTTAAGATAGAATCTAAACCTATAAAAATATTAAAATGAAGGCATTTTGTTGAGAATGAGCTTTTACTTGTTGTATTTGACATGAGACGGTGGTGTGACACCTTGATATTTGGGCTTGGCGACTAGGTCGGGAATAGGGTGTTACATTTATAGATTAATATGGTTCATATTACCGCTTTACCCAATGGTTGTTTTTATTTAAATGTTTAAAAGAGTGTTGATGAATGCTCAATAAGTTTTAAAGTAGCTTGACATCGATTGGGTTAGGTTACCTGGATTGAAGTTGGGTGATATACTTCTGTAAACTCTAGGCATAGAAGTAATCCCATATAACCTTAGATGATTTAGAGGGTAAGTAACCCTATAGACATATAGTGCCTTAGGGGTAAGTAACCCTAAGTCTTGCTAACCCCGAACCTATAGACATATAGTGCCTTAGGGGTAAGTAACCCTAAGTCTTGCTTTTGATAGAAGTAAACCACATTAGTACCCAATCGAACAGTAAGTTCGCCATAGTTTTGCCACGGCATTGTTCACAGGTTAGAACAGATCCTTTAGTAATCCCAGCCTTTATGACCAATATTGCAACCTTGCTAAAGCCTATAGTACTCTTGTTTGATTTGTGTGCAATGGTAATATCTACTAGTATACTTCATTACTCTCACTTCTAATATGTTAATCCCATTTTGATTTCATTAAACATCATTCGATACATTTATCTTTTTTGTTCAATTGTGACAACTTAGACAAAGAGTACTCATCCAATCCTCATGGGAACTATACTCGCTTATCACTTTATTACTTGATTCGACATGCACACTTGCACAATTCGCACATCATATTCACACATGACAGTAAGCTGGTAAGATCTTAAGACCTTTAATGTATGTACAGCTAAGAAAATAAAGTTATGGATCTTCATAATGGTTTTAAGGGTTCTGCATGGTATGAAAGTTTAAGCTTTTAAGATGAAATGCAAGTTTAACAAGTACATTTTTAGTTGTGATGCTTAGCTGTTAAAAGAATGGAAGCTCTAACATTCGAGAAAGCTAAGTCGTGGACATGATGAAGCTTCAAGTAAGTTTCTAAAAGTCCAACCATGGAAGTTGTGATTTATGTTGTCTAATTATGCCATGTTTGTACAAACATGAAATATGATGATATATGCATACATTGCATGACTATGGGAAAAGCCTCTATGGGAATGATGAAGTTAGAATGGGAAATGAGGAGTGAACTTGCTAGATACTGTCATGGGCGAAGCTTCGAGCCTTGCAGAGGGAACACTGCAATGTTTGAGCATCAATGTTAGGTGGTATAAATGAGGTAATGGGAGGAAGATTCAAGAAATAAGAACCATGGAAAGGTATTTACCGTGATGGCGGTATCAACTAGCTCTTCGTGGTGACACTATGACTACGATAGAATAATATGATTATTATTCTTAAAAGGTCCTTAGTCAAGCATAATTGTGGGCTTGGACAATAATAATGCATTGAGACTAATGTGTAGTTGATTGGTGACAAAGTGTTGTTATTGACATAGGGATGTCAAAATTAATACATGAGTATGTGTTATAGAACAACATACTAGACTGGCCCACTATGAATATGTTTCTTGGATTATTATGTAATAGTCACAACATTACTCATAGCGATAACTATGTATATGATCCTTAAACTTGAGATCATCATTATCCCAACATCAATAGTCATATATTTTTATACAGTCAAACGTCTACCGTAACAAGTTGTAATATAAAGACTGATATTAGGTATGTCACAATCTATGTAGTGAGATATGATTGATCAAGATATGATTTGTCCCTTCTATATAATGGGAGCAATATATTAGGCCACTTGTTGAAGTGAGACTGGAAATGCATGACCATGCTTAAATAAGTTGATATGAGATGTCAAATTTATTTGTTTATTATAGTATACTCAGAATATCAATAAATATGAGATTGGACAATACAAGTGTAATTATTCCATAACTTGTGTCCAATCTAGATATAAAGTATAAAAGGATATAACACATAAAAAAACTTATCACAGAAAGGTTATGTCGAATCACGATTTCTTGTAACTTGGGTAGCAATGACGTATTGCTAGATACCACTCATTGCTTGTAACATTAGAATTGTTCTCGTATTGCTACTAAAGTTACAAAAGCCTACAGGGTCACACTCTACGGTTGAAGCGAACAGAATCCAAACACAATTGGTATTATATTTAGTTGTCACATTAATTGAATTAATTATTGAAGTAATTTAATTTGAAAGTTAAATATTGAACGTATTATATGTACAAACTTGTTGTACACAAATAGAAGACGTAGTTAAAATTAATATATGAATCTGATTCATATAAAATATCAACAGAATATAATTTGTCAAAATCATTAAAATAAATAGTTATAATAATAATTGAGTCAAAGATAAAAAAAAATGGAAGTTAATATTCTTTTGGAAAGAATATAATGTTTTAATACTTTTCGTATGTTTCTTTAAAGTAAAAGGAATAATTCTATTTTTTTATTATGTGATATTAAAAGAAAAGGAATAGATTCCCTAAGGTGTGTGGATGTTACCAAGAAAAAGATTGAAAAGGGTCTAGCAGCAGTTTTTCATTATTCTCTTTGAAAGGTTCAATGAGATTTTTTTGTTGTTCGTTCTTTGACGAGATGTTTTCTGTTACAGCTTGGGATCGGCATCGCGCAAGGGGATCAGATCGAAAAGGTATATCTTCAACCTTGTTTCAAATCGATTCATTCCTCGTACTTGGATCCATAATTGTTGATCACCAGAAAAATTCCTCTAATTGATCCAATTGTTTCTGGATTCACTTTGATTTAGCTTGGAATTCTCGCTCGCGGCGTTCTTGTTCAAGCATATAGTCATAAAATCACAAGGAGTTCTGGCTAAATATTCAAATGTCCCTAATTGTCGCTCATCTATCTCTTCCAAATAAGTTATTGTTTCTTTTCTTCGTTAGTAAAGTTATAGCATAAGCGATCTTTGGTTCTCTATAATCTCCCATTGCTCATATACTCATTCCTTCTATATTTCGTCGTCATCTCATTGGTTTTCCAAATCTTCATCCCTCTCATACGTATATTTGCTTGGTTTAGGTGGAGTTCGTTCAAACACTTAGGATGCTTGTCTTTGTAATTTGGACCCCGTTGGCTTAACGAATCTTTATACAAGCAACTCAATTTGGATTCTTCGTTCAACGACCTATAAAATTCCAAATTCATCATTAAATTTGATAATCAACAAGGTAAAAAAAATATTGAAACAAAAAAAAATTACTTAACTACAAAAATTTAAAATAAAATTTTTTGAATACTAAAATAAAATAAATAAAAGTTAGAACACTATCTAGCTCGTTCTTCTTTCGATTAATATTATTTTACAATAATCAATCTAATAAAAATTTCACCGTTGCAATCCCCTACAACATCGCCAAAAGCTTGACCACCTATAAACGTGTTATCGTTTAAAGTAAAAATATCATACCAAAAAAATATATTAAATTAAATCGGCGGCGTCTGCAAGCGTACAAGTCAAATTGTAATATAATAAAATTTACAACGAAACACTAGTAAGTATTCTGAGGATCGTCCCCAAGGGATTGTAGTTTAGAGAAACTATTATTAAATCAATTATAGAAAATAATTACTAATTGAGTCAAGAATTAGTAGTGTTAATCCAAATTAATATATTGATTAAACTAATTAAATTAGTAGACCTAAATTAACCTAATGGAATTTCCTTTTTCTAGTGTTGACAATTCGAGCCTCTAGCCTATGATTGATTAAATCCCTAATTGTCTAATTAAATAATTAATTATTCCTGATTGAGTTATTTATCACCTTTAGCAAGAATACCCTTTTGGTCTCATCTACACTAAGGATTACCACCTAAGTCACCTTTTTGGGCTCTTCCTATACATATGGATACCATTCCGGTCTCACTACTTGGCACAAGGTATACACGACATGATACTCTTCCGGTCTCACCACTTGGCACAAGTTATACACGAGAGGATACCCTTTCGAACTCACCTTTTTCAATAGTCTATCAGAGGCTTCACCCTCTAATATACTAAGTACTCTTGAATAAACAACCAATTTCGGACAAATAATCACTTAACAAATAAATTAGTTTAATAATGGAAACATGCAAAATATAAATAAAGCACAAAAACCTATTCTAATATTTATACAATGATTAATTGAAAGATAAATAAAAGAAGAAACGAGAAGAGAAGAGATAGGAGAATGCTCATGAATAAATATTGAAGCATGGATCCGGAGTAATCTCCGCTCACAATTGTCTTCACATCAAAATAGAAAAGTTCTGACTGCAAGAACATGAAAAGAAAATAAATCTAAAAGTTGAATAGAAAAATTGTGTTTGATGAATGGATGCCCTAATTTGTGTACTGAAGTCTCCTATATATAAGCTAAAATATGTGCACTTTATGTCCAATATGCCCTCGATACTTTGGGTGCAAGTAAGAAATAAAATCTATGAGAACATACCAAAATACGGTTGCCAATGTCATCCTTGCTTGTGGGCCACGTTCAAGTTATGGCTCAACACAGGGTACGTGTCGCACCATAGACTTTGCATATGGTGCCACGACAGTCATTTTGTGGCTTTGGACGTTTTTTCATGCTTTCACATCTCGAGAAGCTTTTTTTGTGACTCACCCCAAGTTCCTATGCTAATTGGGCCTAAAATTAAGTCTCCTGCACACTTAAATACCCAAATTAAACCTACCTAAGGCCAATGTTGGCCTAGAAGGTCATAAACACTAAAAATGTGTTAAAAACACTTATTTTTATTAACTTTTTATCATAAGTCCTAAATACTAAAAATGTAATATTAAATACTATATTGGCTAGAAACTAAGCTCCTTAAGTGTGGAAATAAACCGAAATAAATACTACATTTAAGCTCCTTAAGTGTGGAAATAAACTGAAATATATACTACATTTGATGTCAGGTCAAGTACATTGAAAAGTTGTGAAAGAAATGGAAGTCCATTAGGACCAAATAGCATCGAAAAGACAGTAACACCCCAAACTCGGTCTAAACATTATGACCGAATCTGGATATGTCACATTGTAACACCTCTTACCCGTATTCGACGCCAGAATAGGGTACGAGGCATTACTAGAAGACATACATTTGCATACGTATTAAACCGAGTTACAAAATTTCATCCGAATTAAAACTTTTAAATTATTAACGCGCTTTTATAATTCTTTAAAACATATCCTCGAAATATTATATTCATAACAAATAGCGCATACAAGACTCGATATTTACTCATGTAATTCAAAGCTTCATTTCCATTTCATTCAATTCACAATTTCTCATGTTCACAATTCAAATCAATTTCTCAATCCAATATATATATTTCAATCATCTAAGAATATAATTCAAGTTACACGAACTTACCAGGCTAAATTGCAGATATACCGAAATTCAGAGACATTTTGGTAATTTTTTATTTTCCTCAAATTTCCACCCAATCTTGATATAAATTAATATTTCATTCAATTTATTAATTTAAATAATAAAAAAATACATTTCATGCAATTTGGTCATTTTTGACATTTTTACCAATTTACCCTTAAAATATTACTTTTATTCAATTTAGTCCTTGAACCTAAAACATGCAAATTGGCCATTTTTAATAAGAACTCATGCTAGTTGAATAATCCTTTATTTTCCTCCTCCTCCTCTCCATTCCACATCCTTAATGCATAATATGCTTATATGTAACATTATTTATAATTCCACCATTTATTTATATATTAATTTAAACCTACCCACTTGAGTCATACTCACTAAATTATTTATATCTTGAGTTACGGAACTCCAAATTAGGATCTGATAAATTCATATGAAACTAGACTCACATATCTTCTTACCATAAGATTTTCAGAATTTTTGGTTTAACCAATAAGTACATTTTATTCTTTAAATTTCCCCTGTTTCATTGTTTGACAGTTCCGACCCCTCTTCATTAAAAAATAAATATATTTTTGTACAGAATTTGGATGATGTTTCTATTTGTTTCTATTGAAAATAAACTCATTCAGGATTTTAAAAATATAAATTTAGGCCTCCAATTATTTTTATTCCATTTTTGGTGATTTTCCAAAGTCAAAATAGGGGAACCCGAATTCATTCTGAACTTGTCTCACAAAATTTGTTATATCTCATGATTTACAAATCCATTACTTACACTGTTTCTTCTATGAGAAACTATACTTAATAAGATTTAATTCCATATTTTTTTCATCCTCTAATTCGATTTACACAATTTATGGTGATTTTTCAAAGTTAACCTACTGCTGCTGTCCAAAACTATTTTAGTGCAAGATGTTGATTACTAAGTTTTAACTGCCTAATTCCCTTTCTCTATAATATTTCCCTTCATTTTCGCTTATTTCCCTTCACTAATATATCAAGAACATAAGACTTTATTCAATAAAACTCTACTATAACATCATTTCCATGCTTTTTCAACAATCACAAACTTAAAAATATATTGAAATCTTGATGTTCTTAACTTGTGCTATTAATTTCAATCTTTAACTTGATTTTCTCTCTCCTCCAGCTTCTATTTCTTGAATCTAACTTGACATTATAGCTCCCCATTGTCTCCTTATTATTTTTCTCTCTTGGAAGCTATGGAAATTCTTTTGATTTCTAGGTGAAAATAGTGAATTTTTGGTGAAAGGACCAAATTGTAAAGAAAGCGAAACTTTCTTTCTTCTCTTCTCTTCTCTTCTAACGTTGGTTGCATGGAAAGATGATGATTTTTTTCATCATCTTTCCTCCCTTTTATATTAATTATTTAATAATAAAATAATACTAAAAAGCTTAATAAAATATTAATTAAATAACATTTATCTAATTAATTAATTAAAAATATCACAAACATCATCATTACCTTCTAGAATTCTCTCTCTCTCTATTTGAATATTTTTCCCTTTATAATCTTTTGAAATTCCATCCATGAGTCATCACTTAATTTGGTAAAATTACAAGTTAGTCCTTCAAAATTCTTCACCTTTTCAATTTGGTCCTAATTCATCCATTTTCCTTAGTTTCTAGATTGTTCCACCCTTAAAATATTTATACTATTGGTCCTTCAAATTTTTCATATTTATACTTTAACCCCTCAAATTTTAAATATTTACTCTTGGGTAACAAAACTTTTCTCACTTTTACAATTTAATCCTTTCTTGAATTAATATGTCTTAATATACTTCCCAATGTTGACATAACTCAATATTACCCTTTTTATCACTTTATTTCCTTATTTTACTATATCAAAGATATTATCTTACTTTCTTACTGTAATAATTTTCGGCGTATTACCAAGACCATGTGAGAATACCAAAGGTTGGAATGGTCAAGGGATACCTGAGATAGATATAGTCTACTGAAAAATGGTATAGTGGTTGGAGTATCATAAATACTGGACTAAGGTGAATGAGTACTTTAGGCTTACATCATGGCATAAGTCCAACAGAAAAAATATGGTATTTTTTAGTCAGACGAACATCATATATAAGTCACAAAGGGTGATACAAGGAAGAGACCCTAGTCAGGGGAGGCGATCAAGCATTGGCTACTTCAAAAGGTAGGTTACCATTAGAATAGAATGACAGATCCTTATGGGGTTCAGTATGAATTAAAAGGATCAAGGTAGGGATCCATGATTTTGGCGAATACTTAGTTAAATGCTGATAGTTATTACCAACTCAAAATGGTAAATATGAGTCACAGTGAATAGGTCTATCAAAAAGAGTATAAGTAAAGTTTGGAACAATGATAAACCTGGTCAAGACCCATAATAGAACATCCCTAAATGAACCATGGCTATAATCAAACCATTGGTTGTGTCCGCCAAAGGTTAATTCAGAGAGAGAGTAGGACATTGGCTACACCAACAAAATTTGTGAATCCTTCCATAAGATTCAGGGAGTTTTAACTTGGGGCATATAATCTCCTCTTCTTAAATTTTTATGCACTTTTTCATGGTCACTTAGGTACAAATCTCAGTAGGCTCTTTTGAACTTATAAGAATTACTGCGCTTATGCAGGGTAGATAAAGACTTTAGAACTGAGTGGAGGGATTAGGCCAGACTCCGTTAGACTCTAGAGTTGAGTGCAGTAACTATTTCATGTATATAGAGGGGCACCTTTAGAGGCTACGCCTCAGGGTTTAAGTTGATTATATGTGTATTCAGGTTTTAATTTAAAATTTATAAATAGTTGTTGGAATCAAAGTTGTAAGGATTTATCACTAGTTTTGTACGAGTTTTAATAATAGTTAGATTTTGAAATTTAAGTTGTTTAAGTATGTAATTAAAGTAGAATAAAAAATTTTGTTAAGTTATTTGGGTTATTTTATCATCCGACACCTAAACCAGGTAATCAGGTCGGGTTTAGGGTGTTACACTTCCATTACGACGAAGCTCCTCTTGTTGTTGATCCTTTGCAAGTCTGCTATAGGAGTTTGTTCTGGAACCATTTCAATAAGGCTTTTTGTATTTCCCAAAATTTCTTCAAGAAAAATAACATGAGTTGGAACTACTATTCTTTGCTCTTTTGGGTTACAAAACAAATCACTCTTGTTCCCTTAGGATATCCCACAAATATGCACAATTCTATCCGTGAATCCAACTTCTTCACATCTTTATCCAATACGTGGGATGGGCATTCAAAAATCTTTAAATGACTTAGATATGACTTCCTGCAGTGCCACAATTCGTATGGACTCTTAGATGTAGCCTTATTTGGTATATCATTCAGAATATAATAAGTCGTTAGCAAGACATGTCCCCAAAAGGATATTGGTAGCTCTGAATAACTTAAGAAAGATCAATTTATTTTTTCTGCCATGCCATTCTATTGTGAAATTCCCGGTGCGGTTGTAATGACCCAATTTCCAATGGTTTTTGAAAAGGCAATTTTAGGACCCTATTTTTGTAAACCGATTACATAGGTGAATTAAAATTTGGATAGTCAATTTAGCCAAATTTGGAATTGGTTGATCATTGATAGTTATATATGTTTTATGTCAATCTATAGCCAACTTCGACCTAGATTCATCAAGAAGGAAAGGAAAATCCAAAATCATTGACAATTAGCTCAAAATTCCAGTTTGTATCTTTATTTTTCGGGAATACTTAATTTTCTACATATGTATGTCATTTAGCATTATATGGGATTCAAAGTGAGTTAGTGATGATTACTTGAGTCAATTTGATGGGTTTGAGATTGATTCCCGAGATAAGGACTAAATTGAATAGAATGGAAAATTTATGATCAAATTGATATTGAGAATTGGTATGAAATTGTGTTGAATATATGTTGTATTATATGGTGAAATGATGATTTGTAGGTTAATTGGATATAATAAAACATAACTTGATCTGTATAAATTGAATTGTAAATTTGATTACCCTATCAACTTTTGGACCGAGTCGAATATAGTTAGCATGACATAGGGTCAAATTGTTAATTAAAGTCATCGTTATTGGACAATTCGGGGTGGTACATATTACGCATCGAGTCATTGTTGTTGGGCAACTCGAGTGGCAAATTGATTGAGTTGAGAAAACCATTGTTGTTAGGCAATCAGTGTTTGCAATATGTATCTTTATAGCGTAATCGTTGTCGGGCTACTGGAGTGGCAGATCCATGTATTTGTACCGAGTCTGTATCTGGTTAATAGAGTTAAAAATACATGAATTGGCTATATGGTGATAAGATGGAATGAAATGGAAATGTGAAATGCGATATCATGTGAATTGAGTTGAAAATGATCCATGAGGGCTACTTGAATACGAAAGAGCTTATAGATGACCGCCTCCGGACGTTCTAACGTCCAGAGTGTGAATACTGCAACAAAAGATATATATAAATGGAGCGGTATTCGCAAGTATACGGTTTAGGTTTGTAACACCCCTAACCCATTTCCGTCATCGGATTAGGGTTACGAAGCATTATTGTACAATCGAAACATTTGAACATTATATCATTCAGTAATTCAATCACATCATAAACCATTCATATACATGCATATTGTCCCTAAATCGAGCCCTTGAGGCCCTAAAAATAGCTTAAAAGAAATTCGGGACCAATTTGAAACAAATCAAAAAGTTTAGAAAAAGGTAGCAAAAATTGGGAAACAGGGGTCACACGACCATGTGCCTCACACGGTTGAGACACACACCTATGTCTTAGGCCGTGTATCTTTCGAACTAGGAACACACGGCCGTGTCCCAGCTTGTGTCCTCACCTGTATGTCAGGCCATGTGTTAGGCCGTGTAACTTACTGACTTGGAACCTTAAGAAATTCTCAGATGACACATGACCATGTGGCCAGGCCGTGTGCTTCACAGGGCTGAGTCACGCGCCCGTGTCTCAAGTCGTGTGAACCCAAATTTCACCTAAATCAAGCTATTTCATAACCTTACCATGCATGAACATTCAACTTATTTGTCCATATTTAAAAGGGGACCTAAACGACATCCAAAAATACATTGAAATGCCATTTCAAGATCCTAGTTCAACTAACTAATATGCCATTCAAAGGCAGCACAATTATAACAACACAACATCTACCAAAACATATGAACATTACCTAATTCCATGCATAAAGACCTCATTCTATTATTTGCCTAAAACACAGCATAATTGACCATTTCCAAGTCAACATCTTGTACCAAAATTCCATACACATCAATTAGAAAAAACTGACCAAAAGGACTTACCTAATCAAGCATTACAAGTCTATCAACAATACTTAAACATCAAGGCACAAACATACCAAATTACCATTTACATATTCATCAAAACACCATTATAAACCACCTTATACATGTTAATATTGCCATTTCCAAACATGATAACCTAGTTCTAATATGAACTAAAACATGTCACAAGTGACTATTTCCAAACCATCATCAACATACCAAGAGAACCATAGCAACAAGTACTTTAAAGTAACCAAAATCACATAACTTGGTAAGGCATCAAGGTGTACCAAACCAATATAGCTTTCCAAAGCTTAAACATACCAAAACACCATTAACACATGCACCATATTACAACTCACCCTAGACATGCCATTATAAACCTTAGCCAAATTACTCAAAAACTATCGAATTGTCCATTGGATACTGTGCCTTTACATATAACCATAACATTTCCTTTACATCAATGTTTACAAGAGCTGTGAAATGAGCCTGCTCACACGAGCTGTGGGTCAGAATGTAAGCTACACGATGCTGCTCACACGACTTTTGGAGAATCCACAACAAATGTTGGAACTCAGCCATCAGCAGGACATTCAAGACCGCAATCCGAAACATGAAATCCCTAATGACATGTCATTTGTATCCTAAAATTCTTAAGGTTCAACCGGGGCTCAATATTCGTAAATTCATCATAACATTGATAAATTTGTATAATGATTCATTTACATCAAAATAACATCATAAACATTCAATTTAAACAAAATTTAAGCGATAATAGTTCATACGAACTTACAGGACTGAATTGCAACAATGACTAAGTACAGGGGCTATTTGGTAATTTTCTCTTTTCCTCGATTTTCCACTCGTTCTTGATCTAAAATAATAATTCCATTCAATTCACTAATTCTAACAGAAAAATCAATTCATTTTATGCAATTAAGTCCTTTTTGACATTTTTACAAAATTGCCACTAATGTTTTACTTTTATACAATTTAGTCCTTAAGCCCAAAACATGCAAATTAACTGTTTTTATTCAATTTCAAGCTCATACACATTGTTTGGAACTCTATTAAAGCCCATATTTGCAGTTATTTCATAGCAAGTACTTGTACGTTTACTAATTTAACATTTTAGTCCTCAAACATTAAAATTACCAAAATTACTTTACAAAAAGTTCTATCTAGCAACCAAGCTTAAGATTCTACCATAAACTTTCAAGAACATCTCAAATTCATAAAATTTGATAATTTAACAAATTGATCCTCGAGTTAGCTAGATTAAGCTAGTACGAGCCTAAAAACATAAAAATCATTAAAAATGGAGTCAAAACACTTAGCATGCATCAAAATCAATTTGGATGCATGCTTCTTCCCTATAAAAATTTGTGTTTTGATCATCCTTTCTCCAAATTAAAAAGATGATATCTTCTTCCTTATTTAATTTTAAGTTTAATTGGCTAATTACCATTTTACCCTTAAATATTAAACCAAATTTCACCAAATGCCAAGCCATGATCATCCATTAACTTTAAATTTGGTTGAATTACTACTTAAGGCCCTTATTTCATGCTTTTATATCCATTAAATACAAATAAAGCTATAGCTATTAAATTTTACATATTTACAATTTAGTCCTTTCGAATTAATTAATCATTTAAACATTAAAATTTTTGAACAAAACTTTAATACAACCTTAATAACACTCCATAAATATTTAATAAAATATTTACGGCTCAGTGTATAGAAACGAGGTCCCAATATCTCATTTTTTAAAACCACTTGACTTTAAGGTCATACCACTTGAACCTAATAATTCGTTCAAATAGCATAAATTGCCAATTCAAAATTTATTTTAATACTATAATTGAGTCGTAAATATTAAATAATAATATTTACGGGCTCACTTGTCAGATTTGTAGCCCTGAAACCACTATTTCTGACACCACAGAAAAAAAGGCTATTACAAGGTTGTAATATAGTTACAACGGAATAGGTGAGTACTCCGAGGATCATACCCAAAGGAGGATAGTACTAGATCAATTTTCAACCTAAACACCAAATGATCTAATTAGTACTTGAAATAGGTTATATTATGAAAATATAAATAGTAGGGATTTTTGGGGTTTTTATAAAAATAGTAATAAAAATAATAAAAGCAAATAATATTGGGAATTTGAAAAGTAAAATTGATTTGATCTAATTATTGGTGATTATCTCACTTCGATAATCTTGATCAACTATCACTTCGCGCTCCTCATTAATCAACTAGTTGATAACCTAGCAGGATCTTCCTATACATCTATTAGAATAACGAGTCAATAAAGACTACTTATCTTTCGATCTCATAGTCCAGACCGGCTCGGGGTTAAGGTGTTCACGGATAGGCCATATCAATTTTGGGTTAATTCCCACCTTGATAACTTCCAAGGGTCATCAACCCTAGGGTTTAGGTTCTCCCTTTCTCGAGCAGCTGATCCGTTGAGTAACCCTACAAAACAATCAATACATCATACATCCACTAGCTAATCCCGCATAGAGGGATTAGTTCCTCATGGTTTTTGTAAACAATATAAAGTTTATATAGAATGTAAACATAATAATTGAATTGAGAATATAAAGTTTAAGAAAAAACCTGATTTGTATTAAGAACAAGAGTGAATCCACAAAGTCTGATCGCACCCACAAACCAGATTTCCCGAGATAAAACAAAGAACAAACTGAAATAAATCTAAAACGTAAGAAAAGAGAAAAAAATACACTAGAATTAAAAAGAGAGATTCTAAGCTAAATAATTGATGTCCATAACACGTGCCAAATGAGCCTATTTATAGATTTGGGGTGGCTGTCATCCTTAACCCTAGGTTAGTTGACGTTTTCGAGTTTAAAGTTAGATTATGTCGACCAAAATGCCCTCGACTTGCATTAATTCCCATTCAGAGCTGATGTCGTGACACATCAGGACTTGTGTCGTGACGTAGAAGTTAGTATGATCCTCTTCATGGTGTTTTCAGAGGTATGCTGTGACACCCTTAGGCTGTGTCGCGACATCGAAGGCAGTCTTGAAATTCATTTATTCTGCTCTCTATGTTGCAACCTAGCAACCAATATCAGTTTAGCACGCCTTTTAATGGTCTCCTATACACTTACAAAGTTCATTAGCTCACTCTTAGGCTTCATTCAGCCCCTAAGGTCAATAAAAAAACTCAAATTTCACATTTTATTGAATTTAATTAAACTTAATAAACATAATTAAAACCTAATGGTAATGCTTATTTTTAAGCTCCTAAAATGTGGGAATTAGTTTAATCTACTACACCGAATTATGGCAGATCAATAGACTCAAAAATTGTTGAAATGAGAATATGGAATTGATCATATATGAATATGAAATGTATACTAAACGATGGATTTGTGATTGTGATGTGAATGGTAGGTTTAATCACCTATGTGATTAATAGAGTTGTAAGAAAATATGTAAAGTCTATAATAAGTAAACATGAATGTGCAATTGAATAGGCATTTAAGATTGGTATGAATGTTTGGAATTGAAGGTGTTTGATATAAATGGCATGAGTTTGAATACAAATTGAATGTCTGAATTTGCATAAGATTAATTATATTATTTTTCATGCACAAGTTAGGATCAATTCGAGAATCCCAAGCATACTCTTTAGCATCTAATGGAGAATTCTGGACTCACGACGTATGTGTATTTTCTTTCAATAGTTATCTGGCATGTACCTAGGTTGTGTTAGTTTTAATACCAAATTATGTCTAAATATACTTTTGACTTAAGATGATGATGTATGTTTTTTGCTAACTTGATAGTAGCTTTAACTGGTTAATGATTATGGTTAAATTACCTAGGAAAATTTTAAAATTGGCTCATAATTTGCTTCCGCAATCACAAATAATTAATAATTAGATAAAATTGAGGTGTTATAAGGTCGGGGTGTGTCTTGGGTGGTCATTAGCTGGAGAGTCACTTAGGTGGCTAATGTAATACTTCAAATTTGGGTAGGTCCGTTCCGATCGGGTTAGGGGTGTCACAAATCTCTTCAGTGAAATCCACATAAAAATCCTACCGTGGGTAGTTAAATTGTCATGCCATCACAAGAGACCATTGATAGAGGTCGTAAGTTTTATTTAGGGACCTTCTCCAACTCAATCTTTTAAAAACATGTAAGGCTTTTAATGTCCGATTTCAATCATGAATGATTAACAAATGCATGACAAGTACATGTGGCGTTATTCTTCTAAACTATATGGCATTCTTATTGTACATATGTATGAACATACTTTTGTAGTCAATAAAAGCATAAATTTAAATGACTCTAACCAGCCAAAGTTTTCATGTTTCCATCCTAGAAAAATAAAAAATAAAAATACAACGGTTACCCTAAAGCATAATTTAGGTCTTCTGGTTGAAAGCTAAATATTCTGATTTCGTGGGTTTTCCCTCAAAACCACTAATGACTTGAAAACCACCAAAGGGATCTACTATCGAACTATTATTGCCACTACGGACATTCACTGGCATTACGATTGATGTCACCATCATTGTCGTCAAACCACCGTCATCACCACCATCGAGGATCGCTGGCTTATTGTTGGCCACCTCCAAACCATTGTTGAGCTGTCATCATCTGATACGAGCCAAGGAGGTGACACTCAAGGGGTTGTTTTTCCTAGTGGTCCAGTCACTCGAAGCAAGGCACGACAATAAAAATCAAAGATGAATGCTTTTGTCCAAGACTTTGTTGCTACAAATTTAATTCATCATGTTCGTGACGTTGACAAATACGGGAATGCAATCCACTGGACCAATCTGGGAATAGTGAAAGCCCATAAATTGGTGGATTAATCTTTTATGTATCTTATTATTATTATTTACTTAATTCTCATTGGTTGGGACACATCACTTATGAGTTAAGTAATTTTATTGGTTAGGTTATTATTTATTTTCTTAGATAATTTTAAAAGAGTTTTATTAGGATTCAATTATTTTCTTAGATAATTTCAAAAGAGTTTTATTAGGATTCAATTACTCTTGTAATTTGCCTATAAATAGGCTTGCTCTCTACACATTGAGGGGGGAATAAAAAAAGGGAGTATTTTGTTTTCTTCCAAATTTGTGTAAGGCAAATTTTTGAGAGTAGAGTGATTCTTCTCTTGCTATTTAGTGTGGAGTTTGTTACTTTCGAGGGTATTTCAGAGTTACAAATATTCAAATTTCTTTCCCGTTCATCGGTGTTTCTAGAGGTTCTTCTTCTAGGGGTTTCGTAGGGAACCGATCAATCATTGGCATTTTTTGTTACAAGTTAACCAAGGGTTCCATAGGGCAAATCTATCCTTTTTTTTCTTTTTTATTATTTAAATAATTTTATTTATTCTCGTTTTTATTTCTAATTTGTGTTTCTCTTGTGTTTAGATCCGGGATTCCGCATCATCATCGGTCACCACTATCGGACCACCAACGACTTTCGTCATTGATCCACCATCGATTTTTTTCCAATTTGCTAGGTTGGGTTTGCATCGTCTCAATCAGTCTTGGATACCTCTTGGTTCTCTAAGATTCGTCGAAAAACAGTTATATAACACTTATGTCTGTTTCTAGATTACATGAATTATTCTAAAAGTAAATAAATAAAATAATTCTTACGTAAAGATGATAGTTCACAATCTAATTATATATCTTGGAAAAATAAATAATGATTACAACCGAATTTCTAGGAATAAAAACTTTAACAAAATTACTTAATCATTTAAATAAAAAAATAAAAAAATTACATTCATTCTCATACATAACCCAAAACATGCTAATAATTATAAAAATGTCACATCTTATCAAAGAATTAACCACACCGAAAAAAATAAAAGTGTACATAGATAAAATACTACACATAGGGCACCAAATTCAACATCTTTTACTTAGCTTGTTCCTTCATGAGTAATGGCAAACTTGTCCCGAATCTCCTGGGCACTTTGACATCGGGACACTCTATTGTACTCATTAGGCTTTATTACACAAAAGAGAGTGTGCATGGCCTTGGAATTTAATTGAGCCTTCTTCTTGTCACCATCTTCCCATTCATCTTCATTATTGGTGTCCTTTAAATCACCATTTGAGATAATTCTCCACACATGAAAGTCATTGGCTTGAATGAAGAGCTTCACCCTTGTTTTTCAATAAGAATAGCTCTTTCCATTGAAGTAGGGAGTCTCATAATGGATTAACCTTCACTTATGCTAATTGAGCCAAAATCTTGTGTCATATTCAATCTCAATATTTTCTCCTAGAATTGCTTCTTTCGGTGATAAAACATTTGATGGAAAGCTAGGTCTGATACTAATGTTAGGCCTAAAAATACTAAAGAGGGTGAACTGGTATTTTAAACTTTTCTAAATTATAAGGAAATGGAAGAAAAGTTTGGACAATTCAATTTATAATGGTTCGATCCTAATTACCTACCTCTACTACTTTGGTATACCTCAACCAAGGATTTCCCAATTCATTATACTTGAATTATTACCTTTCAAGGAAAAGGTATAACCTTTGCAATCCCTATTTTTTTTCATAAGGCTAAGATAAAACTTTCCCCCTAGTTTTACTGGCTAAACTAGAACCCTCTAGCTTTTACAAGGCTTAATTATAACCCTTAACAAATTACTTTAGGTTTTATACCTCAAAAACCTTAAGTATCATTTAGCAAGTACAAAGGAATGATGTAAATAATGAAGACATATTAAAGGTGTAACACCCCTAACCTATCTCCGTCGCTAGATTAGGGTTATGGAGCATTACAACGCAAATCATAACAATTACTAACATTTAACCATTCAAATATCAAATTAAATAACATATAATCAAATTCAAATGTCATTCAGAGCATAAATATAATTATTGGCCTTAAATCAGGCCTACAGGGCCTTAAAAATAATTTAAGAACAACCAATGGTCATTTTGATACAAAACAAAAAAAAAGGAATAATTTAAAAATATTTGATAATAGGGGTCATACGGCCGTGTGACAAAGCCCAAACCGTGTGGCTCAGAACATGGTTTTGTGGCTACTCGACACACCCATATGACTATTTCACACGTTTATGTATGCAGACCATGTAACTAATTGTACCCATGTAATATAAGGTCACACAACCATGTGGCCAAGCCGTGTAACTCACTGTGACCGTGTAGCTCAAGGTCACATGGTCATCTGCACTAAAAAAATAAATAAGGCATATAACCGTGTGACAGTCCATGCCCTAGGCCGTGTGTTCGCTAATGTAACACCCTCTAACCCCAAACCGTCACTAGAATAGGGTTATGGAGCATTACCAGACATATCGAATAACTTATAACTAATTCACAAATAAATAACAGACATAGCATGCTTTAATCAAATATGTCATATTAGTTCCATTTCATACTTATAACCAATTTAAACATCATTCTACAACAGTAATAACAAAACTCTTATACTTAACCTATACATCACCTAGGTACATGCCACATTATCAAAACAAAAGTACATCACTAAAATTTCTCTGAGGTCGGGATTGCTCTGGATGCTGGACCGGACACTGGCTTTCTACTAACCTGCGCACAGAAACAACCATACGGTGTATTACCATAATTCAAATTAATAACATTAATCGATAAATTATATACATTTAATTTATGTCTACAATTATTCATTAATTGTCTCATACTTTAAATCAACTTGATAATTAATAACAATAAGCATTGTACTCATACCTTATTTCACTATCACAATTCCATTGGATTTTTCAACATCTCATTCTAATAACTCATTCCAATTCATACAAATTCAATCAATTTATCAACTCATTCATTATCATTTCTATTTATATTCAATTTATACTTTAAAGCTTTTAATAATCAAATTAAACATTTAGACTAATATGTTTCAATAATAATAATAATAATAATAACAACTAATTTTATAAAATTGTATTCAAATTAACTCATACACTATTTCTTAATTCAATTTATACCGTTAATCTTTCAATAAACATTTAATACATTAAATCAACTTGTTTCAACAACAACAATAATAATAACTATCTTTCAATTCGATTCGTTCATTTATGATCAATTTACACTTATAATCTTTTAACACTCAATTTATACATTAAATCCATAAATAAATTTCAATAACTTGTATTCAATTAAATTCACATATTATTTCACTATTTCAAATCATTTTATTTTCCCTTCTCATTTCTCAACCATAGCTATTTCAATTTGCTTTTCTTTACTTATATTTTTACATCATCTCATACTACCAAAACCATTTCATGAACTATATCATTATCTATTTCTTGAACCCATGGTTCATACTTTTCATTTCCACATCTCAATTTAATATCTAATTTCGATTCATATTCAAGATCATTCAATAAAATTTATATTATCAAGATTATTCATTTACCCCTATTAACTTGACTTGGACCTTGGCGGATACACGGATCCAACTACATACACCAGAATGGCACCCAGTGCCTCATCGGATAGTTCGAAGCAATAAAGTGACACCCAGTGTCTCATCGGCAGAGCCGAAGAAAGTTGGTACCCAGTACATCATCGAAACTATCCGAAGAAATATAGTGACACCCAGTGTCTCATTGACTCGAGGTCGAAGTACCCCTGAACACTTCCAATCCCCTGAACACTTCCAATCCTATGGCATGCCAACTATATTCGACTCAGCCCGACTAGTTAATAGGGTATTCATATCACAATTCAATTCAGATTCACTTCCCACTTTCTAATCAATATACAATTCAATACCAATACATATTTCAGATATTCACATATAATCATACTTTGATTCAATTCAAACCACTTTTCAATCTATACACAATTTACATATTCACACATAATCATAATTTAATTTACTTTTATTCTATTCATATTTTTAATTCATTTAATTCAATATCGATATTCACCTTATTTTTATTTACTAAACATATTATTCAAAATTCAACAATTACTATCAATAAATTCAATACCAATACGTATATATATTTTTTCATTCAATTCAATCATGATACTCACCTCAATTTGTTTATCATGTATATTAATTTAAATTTCAACAATTAATAATTAAATTCGAATTATGGTAATACTAACCTAAATTTTCTCGAATCACTCCTTGTCCACATTCTCCTTTCCTTTATCGGACAATGACTCTTGCACGACATTAGCTACATAATTAAACAATTAAAAATCATTAATACATAATTTCATTAAAATATTTCCATTTATACCTAAACTTTACCTAAATTCTAATTTAATCCCTTATCAATACTAATTTTATTTTCCCAATCTAACTCCATATTCTCTCTTAATTCTTACTATAAACTCATTTTAACTCTTCATTTTCACCATAAATCCCTAATTTTGAAATTCTCTCAATTTAGTCCCTATTAATTCAAAGCATATAATTTATTTTACAAATCAACCATTTACTAACTTCTAACTTGCAATTCAATCAATTTAATCCCTAATTCTTCAATTTATTCAACATAAACAACATCTAAAAATTTACTAACTTTTAAAATTTCAACTTAAATCAACTATTATTTTATTCTAGAATTCCAAAAATATCAAATTACAAGAAAAAGGGACTAAATTAACTTACCAATTAAATTTAGAACTTTTGAAACCCCTAAACCGTGGCTCTCGTTCTTTTTCTTCTTTCTGTTTTTCTTTCTCAATTTTTGTTTTGCTTCTCTGTTTCGTTTTTCAATTTTGTTTCTTTCTCTTTTATTTCTTGTTTTATTATTATAATAATATAATATAACAATATACTTATTATTTAAGTAAACATAATATATAATATATTGTAAATTAAAAATATCTTAGATATTTCTTTTCTTATGACGCCTCAATTTAGGCTGATGGCATAATTGCCTATTTGGTCCTTTTAACTTTCTTTAATCTATAATTAAACTTTTGTCTCTATTGCAATTTAATCATTTTTCATAATTAACCTCAATTTAGACAAATTCACTTAATTAAAACCTAATTAACTACACAACTAACTTCGTAATATTTATAATAAATATTTACGAGTCCGATTTATCAAAACGAATTCCCGGGAATACTTTTTTCAATTCTATCTTTTAATCAATTAACCATCGGAACATTAAAATTTTTTAACGAAACTTTAATACTACCCTAATGACACTCCGTAAATATTTATAAAAATATTTACGGCTCAGTTTATAATATCGAGGTCTCGATACCTCGTTTTCGACCCAATTTACCTAATAATTTCTTTTAAATCACAAAATTCACTAATTCAAAAATATTTATAAAATCACGCTTAACTTATAATTATTAATTAATAAACTTTTTCTAACTTTTTCATCAAATTTAGTGATCTCAAATCACTATTCTGACACTACTGAAAATTGGGCTGTTACAGTTAAAAAGTTTGCAAAACAAGGCACATTTTCATTCAAAACTTAGGTATCAAGCCAAATCAAAACCAATCAATCTCATATCTTAAAAACACATTTAACAAGCCTAAAGTATGCCAAAATATACATCTTAAGTGCCTCACCAGTGTGTCTTCATTGACACCACAATTCAATTTTTCAACCAAGCTGTATACAAAGCCTATAATTCTTTACTAAGAACACATGCAAATTTTACAATTCATACATACCATTCAAGTTTACTTCTACCATATTACAATCATTCAATAGTAGCATACAACCAAATAACCAAAAACACTTATTTATGAACCATTACAAGCCAAATATCATAGGCATATATACACATAAACCAAAACCTATTCAAAACCAAAATTATTCAAGTATGGCATCTATCACAAGTAACTAGTAACCAACACATTTACAAAGCACCTATTACATTTCATGCCATCAAGTTAAATCCACCATATATCAATTTCAATATCACATTAAAATCTCTAAATCATGCTATGATCAAACACATTATTGGCCACAAACAATCAACTTAAAAAAAAGTATACAATATGCCACTTATAATGAACACTTATAGACAAATTACAAGATACTCCTATTATATGTCACATATCCCAAAGTAAACATTTTCAAAAACTACTGAAGATAGTTGGATAGTGTGATCTTCCACTTGATCCGATTGCCCAGTTTTGCAAAACAAGATCTACAAGAAGTCAAGAAAAACAACACGAGTAAGCTTTTACGAGCTTAGTAAGTTCACAAGTTGAAATGTTATAACTTACCGTATAACCACGATTTTATAATTAACAAAATCAATAGCTAACATTAACCCTATCAATCACAGCCATTCAATAGGTGAGTTTCATACATACAAGTCATTTAACCACCTCATTTATACAATATCAACCATTAACAAGTCACCATAAAATATCGGAAACCATAAACACAAGTACAAGTCTTTCACAAGAAATCATAACCAAATATCAGTTACCTATCATCATTAAATCATTTAACCATTAAAAATTTGGCCCGATGAGTGGTATAACAGATATGGATACACGGTTATCCATCCAAAACACACCAGAATGATCAAACGAGCTTTCCATCTGAGAACACACCTGGGCACCAAGTGCCAAGCCCGAAGGCTTTACATCCGCCCCCGATAACACGCCAGATCACTGTAAATATAACACGATAGTCGCAGCAAATGCTGGACTTCGGTATATTCAGTCGATAGTAACAAGTCAATAATCATCATCTCATCACAAGTCAATCTCGTATCGCGCATAATATAATATATTAGCATGTCAATTGTATCCTATCATATGTTCATTTGAACTCAATATAGGTAATCGTATAACTCTTTTCAATTCAATTTATTTTTCTCACCCTATACCAATTTATAACAATTAAATTACATCTATATATTTATTAACATACTACAACGCAAAAATCAATATAATATTATGAATTGTTCTAATTTAAACCATATGGATTTACTAGGGCTAAACTGTAGAGATGGCAAAATTTAGGGACTAATCAATAACTTTCCCTTTTCCACGATTATGTACTTGTTCTTGATCTATAAAGTAAATTTTATTCCAATTATTAACCTCAACATATTTTTAAATTCAATACATATATCTTCTTATTTACAATTTTGTACATTTACCTCCAAACATTTACATTTTATACAATTTAATCTCTAAACCTAAAAATTACGAAATTAACCTTATTTAAACACATTCCAAGCCAACCGAATTCCTAGGGTCTCAAAACAGCCCATTATTTAACATAATTTTACAATATTATCATGAGGTATTTACCTTTCTCTCAATTTAATCCATTAACACTAATTCATCAAAAATCCTTTAACAAAATAAGTTTATTCAACAACCAAGTTAAATATACTATCAACCAATTACACAAAAATTTCAAATTCATTCATGTAAAATCCCTAAATTTCTAACAATTTATAAATTGACCCTCGGGTTAGCTAAATTAAGCTAAAACGATAACAAAAACATAAAAATCATTAAAAACAGAAATCAAATACTCATACATACATGGAAGAACTCTAGCCGAAGCTTCAAACCTTTCCTTCCATGGTGAAACCAGTCAAACAAGGAAATGAGGAAGATGATCATTTTCTTTCTTTGTTTAATTGTTTAATTTATTTAAATAATTACCAATTTGCTCTTCATATAATAGCATGAAAATTAATTAAATGTTAGGCACAATCGTCCACTAAAGAATCAAATGGTATATTTACCATTTAAATCCAACTAATTAAGCTTCCCTAGTTAATTGACACCTTTAATTAATAGAAATCAACTTTTCTAAATTTTACGATTTAGTCCTTTTTACCTAATTAGCTACTTAAACGATAAAATTTCCAGACCAAGATTTAATACCCCTATATATCACTCTGTAAATATTTAATAAAAATATTTACGAGCTCGTTTTATAGAAATGAGGTCCCGATACCTCAGTTTCTAAAACCACTTAACTTTAAAGATAACCCACTTGAACTTAACTATTCATTCAAATAAAAAATATTATCAATTCAAAATTTAATTATAATACTATATTTGACTTTTAAATATTAAATAATAATATTTACAGACTCACTCGTTGGATTTGTAGTCTTGAAACTGCTATTTTTGACACAATTGGAAAACGAGCTATTACAAAATGTGTGTGCTTAAAAGTGCTCACCTCACTCAAAGAATTGAAATGAGAATGATAAATATATTTAACAATAAGCGCCTAAAGAGATATGTACAAGAGGAAATGAATAAATAAAGAATTTGAGGCTTTTCTCTTTATTACAATACTTAGATGTTCTTCTTTTGTGGCTTCAAGTGTTTTTAACTTGCATATATACCCTCTAACTAAGTTTTGGACATTTGGAGCCGTTGGAGGGTGTTTCTAGTTGTTGGAAGAATTTATTTTGCGCATTTAATGTAACCTGCAACAATATGTCTAGAGAAATATAACCCTTGTCTTGAGAAAGGAAGAACAACTATGATCGTTGGAGCTTGAGGTCTCAAGACAAATAGGCATGTCTCGAGACAATTTCCCGATTGTCTCGAGGCAAGGCTCACCTAAAGCATACATTAGCTTCGTTTTTGGCTAGTCATGAAACAATATGCCTTTTGTCTTAAGACAAGATTCTTTTGAAACATTTTTAGCTTCGATATTGGTCTATCTCAAGACAAACATGCTTGTGTCTTCAGAAAAGATTGAGAACCTTAAAAAATATGGCTTAGAATCATTTTAAAAAATGTGGCTTAGAAATATTTTAAAGGACTTGGTAATTCTCAAAAACTTTTTTAAAAACTTTATGTCATTTAGAAATTTTATTTTTGAGTTTGTAATACTTGAAAATATATTTGGATAAGATTAAAATAATTTATACAAATTTGATTAAGGGATTTTGTAATTAAGTTTATTATATTAAAACAATTGAAAATGAAAGCTAACATCCTCAAACTTTACTTAAACTAAATTTAGTCTCTAGCCAAAATTGCTCCTTATATTTTCTTTCCTGGTGTTAAGTTGAACTCTAGTAACTTTATCTAATTAATAATTACTTACTCTCTTCGAAAATTTACTATTGATATTCCTAGAAAAATATTATTTAATATTCCTAGAAAAGTATCGTTCAATTACACCAGAAATATCGAGATGTTACGATAATGGGTTGAGTGAATAACAATGTCATATTTTAAACTAATACCACATTATTTAATTTGATCCAACTTATAAAATTGACTATCTTTTTTTTTTGAATTATTACAAAATGATCATATTGCTCATTTTCTTAATGTACAATGACATGTTCACTCGTTTTAAAAATATAAAGACCTAAATATACAATGTACTATAGTACAAGGATATGTACAATAGTTTTACCAATTATTTAAATGTTCAAAATATATAAATACATATAATATAATAAAAATATTAAACTCAAAGAACAAGTATCAATGTTACATTACTTAATATCTCTTTCGAAAGAACAACTCTTGTTTAAAATGATCGTCGTTTAAATTAACTATTGTTCAAGAATAATTACAAATGAGAATAACTATAGTTCAAAACAACTACAAAGTAAAAAAGCTCCAATTGAGAACAACTATTGTTCGGAACAATTATTTTAAGAATAACTACGTTGAGGTCTTTACTAATAATAAAAATAGGCTTAATCTTAAGTTGATAATAACCTATTGAGGGGGGTTGACTCCTTCGGGAGAAGTCTTCGAAATGTTATCCACCGAGCAGCTAGTTGGACCCTCAACAAAAGAAGTTATTGTCCTTTACTAGAGGGTTATCCCTCATACTCTTTCGAGAGCCAACGTGCCTTAAGAGGTTGCATAAGGAGGCCTGGATCATAAAGTTGAGTGTCTCTTGGTTAGTGGTGATATGACCTAAGAAACTCACAATAAAAGTGTCAGTATAAGGCGTAATATTAATTATGTAAATCACTTGACCTATGCGGGAAGAGGGGGGAGGAGACTCACGCATACAAGCAAGTGGCTTATATGCCTTAGGTTAGTGGTTCGAGTCTCTCCCTACATGCAGGTCAAGTGATTTGCATAATTAATATTACACCCTATATTGACACCTCCTTCATGAGCCTTGCAAGTCATATCATCACCAATTGAGGTGCTCCCAACTCTGTGAACTAGGATTGTTTAGGCAACCTTTTAAGAAATATTGGCTCTTAGTAGAGCATGGGGAGCAAAACCCCTATTGGGAGAACAAAACCTTCTATTGTTAGAGTTTTGTTAATTACTAATAGATGACAATTTGAATATAATATAATTAAATTAAAAAATAAACTCAATTAATTTACAAAAACATAAATTTTCACTCAAGATACCTCGAAGTTGGTACCTTCTCCTAAGTTGGTAGTTATAGGTTTTTTTTGTTCCAAAGTTGGTATTTAAATTTTCATTCCGTTGAGAGTTTTGATACTTTTTTATAATAGTTTTAAGTTTGATACATGTGACAGTTTTAGCTAGTCACACGTGATAATGCTAATGTCATAACTCTTTTATAAAAATAATAAATTAAAAGTATATATAAAAAGATATACTTTTAAAAGTATATATAAA
The DNA here is from genome assembly GCF_007990345.1 of Gossypium hirsutum. NCBI lineage: Eukaryota > Viridiplantae > Streptophyta > Magnoliopsida > Malvales > Malvaceae > Gossypium > Gossypium hirsutum. The sequence goes on along the minus strand of NC_053448.1, from coordinate 45,731 downwards.
AAGATTTTAAAACCATAAACCTTTATAAATAAAAATAAAATAAAAATTACAAAAATAAAATAAAATTAGAAGATATATACTTTTAAATTTTTTAAATATTTTTATAAAGTTCGAATTATAATATTATAATGATATCAGCTTTACTATGTGTCACTGTTTAAGATTACCAGGTGTATAAGAGTTAACACGGTTATAAAAAAAGTACAAAAACCTTTGGAGGCACAAATTTGATCCAACATAGCGCAGTTTGTTCTGTAGCGATTAAATTCCCCGTTTTTTAGTACCGAAAAGAATGTTCCGGTTTTATCGGGGCAGTCTCCACTTCTTTTCTAGCCATCATCTCATTTGGTCCAATCTCTTCAGGTTGATCATCATTTATGGATCGTACCACTGTAAAAATCCGTCATCAAGATAGCTTAAGTTAGCAGAGCTCATTTAGACGGTTGGTTATCAACTGTTCGGCTTCTTCTCAGACCTCATGAACTGCATCGGTAAGCATGCTTTATTTCAATTTTGCTTATGTCTTTTCGATGTTTGTGAAAATTTCTGTGAAGTGGTAGGATTTCACTTAACCTTTGGGTCTTGTAGTAGTTCAATTTTATGTACTTATGTTGGTAATTCTATTATAGTTCTGATAACAAGTGGGCATTAGTTAGGAGGAGAAAGTGGAAATTCCAAAATTCTTGCACTTGTTACCATGACTTATGTAAAAGTGATATGGAATTATTGTTTCAAGGACGCTAGCATTTTATGGTGGACTTTAACTGTGTACAAAATTGTCATTTTTGTTCCTAATAATCAAATTATTCTCTCAAGCACATTTAACATAGTATTTGGAGCCATGTTGTATCAGTTGGATGTCCAAAACCAATCTTGTTGTATGTTAAACTTGGTCAATGTACTATGGTGTCAAACATATCTTTGTGCTCATCTTAGCAGTGCATAAGAACTCATTCAATGTACATGTCTTTGTGCTCATACATTTCTGAAAAGGTATATGAGGGATGTGGAATTTATCTTAACGATTCTTGGTCTTGAGCTAAGCTGTTAGGTGCTTTCACGTGCATAAGAAATCATTTTAGGAATCCCCTTCATATATGATACTTGAGACTCTGTTTTTCTCCTTGTGTGATTGTTTGGTTAATGAATCAGAATTATTGATTCTCCTTACATTTTTCTTTTTTTGGTATATTGAGGATGCTATTATAATCTTTCATGCTTGAGCGTTCAATCTCTCATTGCTCTTCTTAAAGCTACTGAATTGAAATTCTTGATTCATACACGTGGGTTGTGGTTGAAGTTGTATAGTGGATTCTTTAACCACCTGACCTTGGTTTGCTGAACAGCTGCTTGAATTTCTCTCTGACCCTCCATTTTTTTTTCAACATTCTTAAAAACAATTGGTTATCAATGTTTTTGACCACCTTGTTTTAGCAGGCATAATCACACGGTGTCTATGGATCCCTTTGGAATGCAATTGGTTGACAAGCCATCTTATATATGGCGAAGGGTTTTGCTTAAAGTAAGTGGAGAAGCACTTGCAGATCACTCTCAAAACATTGACAGAAAGGTTTTGATGCGAAAAATTGTTTTAGCTTGTGTATTGTATCTTCTTTTCTTGATAATATTGAAGTGTCTGCTTGGATACAGATTACGATGGCTATTGCAAGGGAGGTTGCATCAGTGATGCACTTTGGCATTGAGGCTAGTCTGAAGCCCCTTCTTCCATTTATATACTTTGTCCCTTTTTCTTTCTCCTCTAGTCGTTTTAAAAGTTGGTTGACTTTTTTCAGTTTTAGCAAGTGTATTGTTGCAATATAATGTTTAATTTTGTCAATTTTGCATTGAAAGCATGGGATGATTAAACCTTTAGATTGAAGATCATGCATTGCTATTGGAGATTGCTAACAAAGATATTTGCTTTATTTGGGTGGATTTCAAAAAGAAGTTTGAGCAGGATAAAGTATTCATACTACAAAATAAAATGGTACCTATCTTACTTATTAATGAAGTTGAGCTGACTTGAAATTACTTGATAAAATGCTTTCATATGAAGGTATTAAAAATACTGGGAGGAAGTTGCTTAGCAAGAAAGAGTTGCTGGTTGTCATATGGGCTTACTGACTGAAGGAGACTAAATCCTTTTAGGTACTTGTTGTAGGTTGCAATTGTGTCGGGGGGGGGGGTCATATTTTTCATGGATCTTCTTGGGCATTGGGTAAATGTTTTATTTTATTTGATGTTTCTTATGTTATAGTAGCAAAAGACATTGGAAATTTTATTTTATACATAGGAAGAATCAGCTCATTTATTAATAGACTATAAAAGAATAACTGAAAGAAAGAATTAGTTATGCATCGAAATTTCTTTTATGCGATGACTGTAATCTTCTCTCTCATTTGTATTATTGCCGCGTTTGTTTTACTAGAATGTTTGCAACTGTAATGAATGCTGTATTTCTTCTAGCAACAATGGAGAGTATTGGCATCCCAACATGTGTCCAGATTGCTTTTTGTATGTCGGAGGTTGCAGAGCCATATATACTTAGAAGGGCTGTGATGCATTTGGAGAAAGGAAGGGTTGTCATTTTTGCAGTGGGAACGGGTAATCCGTTCTTCACCACAGTTACTGCCGCAGCTTTTGGTTGTGCAGAAAGTAGTATTTTTCTCTCCAGTCAGAATTAGGAGTGTAATCGATTCAACCCCTCTCAAGCAGTAAGAAGCTCTAAACTCGTTTTGAGCTTGATTGACTTCTGTTTTCAAAGCTCTAGCTCAATCAGGGCTAAAAATAGAAGTGCTCATGCTTACTTGATTAAGCTTGCTTTTCTAAGGTTTGTGAACCACAGGGTCCAAACCAAGTGAACTAGGCCAGGTATGCACAACCAGCCCACATCAGGCACATGACCATGTTAGGCCGCACCAGAACGGAGGAGAAGGGTCCAGCCAGCTCCGGAAACGCCTGGCATGCGCGAGAAGCACCTGGGGCGTGTGGGAGAAGTGCCGAATGGTGCCAAAAACATACCCACACCACGTCCAACAAGACGTTGTGGGCCTTTCAATTCTTTCCCTGAAGATTTGAACCCTGGGAGTTTTGGTTTCAACATTGAAGCCTGTACCAATCTTTACTATTATTTAACATTGTCATTTACTCAATAGCGGACATTTCTGGTCCCTCCCCTTTTGATTAACAAATCGCATTCACATCCATATTTAGTCAAAGAAAAGTGTATATGTGTGTTAACAACTGGCTATCTCATGCTTCTCTGCAAATGGCATTCACATCTATATATATGTTGAAGAAAAGTGTATGTGTGTTAGGCTAGGCTTTTTTTCTGGAAAATTGAAAGCATCCGACATAAGAACCGAGAAATGGACCAACAGATATAAGGGGGAATTATTTGTGTTCAATGATATGTATCACTAATTTTAATGAAACCAATTAATGTGACAGGAATGCAATACAACAAAATAAAGGCTGTCAATCATATCATTGCACATTTTAGTGAGTGAAGATGAACAATCATTATAAATAAATAAACCAAACCCCCATGATTGTATCAGGTATGCAGATGAAGTTGAACGGAACCAACCTGGCCTAAATCCTCACCTTCTTATCCTCATTCAATTACTTGAAAAAACAAAAAACAAAAATGAAAAATCAGTCTCCATTATCCAACAAACTACCAAATTTTACAATTAAAACTCAAATCCAAATACCACTAAAATAAAATTACAATTAAAAGACACAAAATCTCTTGCAAAACAAATTTACCATCCTATACTAATTTCTCTAACTCTTCGTCTCTTTATAATGCTATGTATGAAAAAAAAAGTTAGTACATTAAGACATTATTAACAACATTATTACAATTTAAGAAGCCCCTGAATCTAATAATGGAATCTCCAAATTTGCAGAGCCAAAATTTGATGTAGATATTAAAAAAGAATGGCTAAAAGTTCCAAATTTGAGCAAAATAATCGGAATTTGGAGAAGAAATTAAAGGCCCTGAAAGCAATGCAGAAGGGCTTGGCATGAACGCACTTCCCTGTAACATCGGGCTCCACTCATGCCACGGCGACATCATTCTCGCTTCCGAAGCTGGCGTAAAGAAAGTCCCCGTCGCCACTGCCGGCAACGTCTCCGGTGCAGGCGAAAGTATCCCTGTCGGTGTCCGAATCAGAGCCTCTTCCATCCCACCTTCTCCCACAAATCCCGAGTCCACTATTTTCTCTCTCGGGCTCGGACTCGCTTTTTCGGTCACTGCCAACCTTGCCGCCGGGGATACGTCACCATCGCCAGAGAAGTTGCCGGATGAAAGTCCTGTGTAGCGTTGGACGATGGACATGAACTCGGATTCTTTGGCGTGGATGACTTTGGGGGAGACCGCGTAGATGATAACCGGCTCCCGACGGCGTTGATCCGCAGCAACGGGTGGTGGGATGGAGGCAGCGGCAGTGTGGGGTGGTGGGTGAGGCGGCTTTTTGATTTTATGGGAGTCTTTGCAGACTTTGAGTGGGGTTGGGCGTGGACCTTGGATTTGTAGCTGACGCCTTGGGGTTGTCCCGCCGGCGGGGAATTGAGAGTCCATGGTTGATGATGAGCGGCGAAGAGACGGGTTTTTCGGGGTAGGAGAAGGGAAAGAGGCGACCAAATTTGTTGGTAGATTTGAAGTGAATCATTTTGAACACTTTCAGGCAAAATTATTTGACTTTGGAAAACACGAACCAAAAAGAAAAGTCAATGCAATTATTCTTTCTTTCTTTCTTATTTTTTTCCCTAATTATTTCTAATTTCTCTCCAATCACATTTCACACTTAAAATTTCATATTATATCATATAAGCTTCTTTTGGCCCCAAGGTTCTTTTGCTCTTCCCTTTCAGCAGGAAAATGCCAATTGGTGTCTAATGGTCTTAATTAATATAATTAATATTATATAAACTATAATCATTAAAATGTGTATTACACAGAAAATTTCAATCAATTTCTACAATCATCAGTTAATCAAAACTCATGGTACTAAAAAAGTAAAAATGCTAAAAAAATTCCATAATAACACTCGATTTTTTTAAAATAAAGTAGCTTTGTACAAAACAATTTAAAATTTATTCGGAAGGTAAATTGCTGGATCTAAAAAATATGTTTCAACCAACAAGCAACCAGGAAAGGTCAACAAGAAAATATGTTAAATACGCTTGATATGAAGATTTTCATTCTTTCACATCGCATTTCCACCAATTGATTATAATTACCTCATCTTTGAAATGTTTTTTGTAGCGAACAAGTTGTTGCAGTTCCCATAATCAGTGATGCCGAGCGGCCAATCGTGTGAAAGGAAAATATCAATCAGTTCCTCTAGGTGCATGAGCTTGTGAGCATCATACTCCTAGACATGATACAGACCTGATAGTATTGTCATTATAAAGTGGCCTTTTATGGTGTCCTGCTCAAGGAAAAGCTAATTCATTTCTGTTTCAAAGCTTCAACTCTCCACCCTAAATAAGAATCAATGTAACATATTTGACACTCACTTGCAGTAAATAAACAATTACCACTAGAACTCCAGAATGAACACAAAATAGACTAGTAAAAGAACTTCAAACCCAACCTAAACAATAATTACGCGCATTGTAAATTCCAGAAAGTCCACCGATACCGATATTGCCAAACTTCACAACCCCAGCAAACCCCAAGAAGTATATATTAAGAGCTGCCCATCCCCCATAATACCTAAAGTTTACACATTTCAATTGCAGAAGGTAAAATTCCAGGCCTTGTCATGAAAGAATCAAAATCCCCAAGCTAAAACATATGAAGAAACAGGGGTGACTTACAATTCCCATAAATAATTGGAAGCTTTATTTTTTCCATCGATAAAAAATGGTGGGAACTGGGGCAATCTTCTGACCCAAACTTCACTCTCCGATGAAGCAGGACCAGCCATTTTCACTCTCCTCAAAACCCTCCTACTTTCCTTTTTGCTTTGCTTCGAGTGTATCTGAAACAAAAAACAGAGATGAACAGGCGAAGACAAAGGATTTATTTCGCCTAAGGATTTATAAAAAAGAAAACAAAAAATTTGAGATTTGTCATTCTTTTAAAAATCTTATTATTTGTTTTTTTAATTGATTTTATATATAAAAATATTATCATAATAAAATAATTTACTTTGTAAAAGAAAATATTTTTAACTATTACTTGAATATATTAAAATATTTAAAAAATAAAAATATATATAATTCATTAAAATTTTAAAAAATATCAAATACATGTAAATTCTGAGTATTGTTGTAATGTTTAAAATTTTAATATTTTAACTAATGTTTTATTAAAAATAAAAAATTCACTTTTTTTTAAGATTAAACAAAATTTAACTAATCAAATCCAGAAACCCTTCCCCAAGTCCCATAATGATTTAGTAGCCAACCTTGACAAAAACCCACCGAACATATTAGCAAAAAGAAATATATCTCAACTAAAAACAGAGAGGAAAAGTATTCTGCTCAGCAGAAATTACAAAAATACTAGGTAGATATTTCTTGAGTCTTGGAGCAATGGGAGCACAACTTGAGAAAAAAAAGTTGTACTTTAAGATGGCCACCTATGTAGTAGCATAATTTAAGAACTCCACTTACTTTTGAATTACGGATTAGACCATAATTTAGGAACTCTACTTACTTTTGAATTATGGATTAGACCACGATGATATACATATGAAAATGGAACAATTGCTGTGAATTCCATTCTCATCATGACCATTTTTGCTACCCAAAAAAACAATATACCCTGACTGTCCAAAGAGAAAGTAACATGCCAAATCTAGAAGGCCATTGAAACCTCTACACATTAATTCACTTAATCCTAATTCACATTTTATTACACAATTTCATTGAAATTCCTAAACATGTTAGTATAGGAAAAGTAAAAGAATCCACGAGTATTCATGTCATGCCTCAAACTGATGCATAAAAGACGCGAGAGATAAAATCTCGCAAATATACAAGGCTAACACTGAGTAATAGAAACACATCATCTTCCATTCTCCCACACCAATAATATTTGATAAAAGAAATGCTACTTAAATCTATGGAAGATTGGAACCCAAAACAAGAAACCGATGAAATCAATACCTGAATAATGGTACAATGAAGAACAATGAGCAAGGTTTAATATTTTTCGTAACTTCGATTAAGCAATGAAAGCACAATTATGGCATTTCAATTCCACTCAATTTATGGATTGCTCTATCCTTCTTATCTGACCAAGCCAGTTGCATTCTGGGCTCACATTATCAGTGCAGAACTTTGGGTATAATATGCTTCTAACAACAGAAAACTGCAAAGTCCTCTAAAGGTTGAATGTGCAGAACAGTTGAAATGGAGTTTATAGTGACATAAATGAGTAAACAGTGCAGATCATCCCAACAGGACGTGTAGCTTTGCTAAAACTGAAAATATGACCAATATGGAGCCTATTGTGAAAGCATAACAGTTGATTTCAGGAAAGCCAATCGGTTTTTGGTCAGATTAATCTTCTCTTCTGCTTCTGCTGCTTTGTCCTGAACCCCACGGACAACATCCTTGGGAGCTTTCTCTATGAACTGCAGTGAACACATATTATAGATTGTAAGAGGCTTGTAAGCAATTGCGGGCATCAACAAGCATAGGAGAATATGAAGCTTGTTGGAGAAGAAAAGGCCATCAGTTGACACATCCTAAGAAGACCTTCGCGAGTAAACAGTGAACTATCAATTAACTTTAGTAGCAATGTTGAACACGAACAACAGCTAGTTCTCATGATACACCAGATTGAAGGGTGCCAAACTTTTCCAAATGCTTTATAGCACATAAACTTTCCCAAATGATTTAAAAAAAACCAACAGTTTGAGCTTCTCCCTAAAGTTAATTTTATGAAGTTCTCTGGGTAAGTGCCCCCACTAAAGTTGACACATAATAAACATAATGCCATAGCAAACATATTCAGGAATCCTCTCCATGAAACTCTGACTACTACAAAGTAGTGTTGTTTTTAAGTTCCGTGCCTTGTTTTTATCCTATTTTAATCCGTACATTCAGTCATGTTTGACAAGCCTAAGCACGGTGGTCACTATTACCATTTGTGCCAAAGTAATGTGCAATATTAGTGCATCTACATCAATGACAAAGTAAAGTTCATACTTTAGGAGAGTTGAGGCGAGCTTTAAGTCCCTCATACTCCGTTTGCATCTTTGATAGGCGCTTGGTAAGGCGTTGCACTTCAGCAGAAATATCAACCATATCAGCAAGGGGAAGATATGCCTCCAGTCCTTCACTTGCAATAAGGTGAACTGATTGTTTTGCATCCTCTGCAAGTATAAATACATATAGATGTCCAACATTTCATATATCAAAGAGAATCAATAGGAAGTACTATTAGTGAAATGAATATGCAAAGCATTTCTTTGTCCCAGGACCAAAGCATATATGGTTCAAAGTAAACATGCCTGGAGGAGAATCAGCGAAATGAATATTGTCTAAATCTAGCTTGGATAAGAGAGCCAAAACCTCCTTCTCTTCCTGCATCAAGAGGATACAACCTATCAACATTGATTTGTGGACATGCTAAGAAACTGAAGACATTAGCATTGTTCATTAAGCCATTCCTTTTTCCGCCAGACTTTACAACAGCATGTGGTAGTATAGTTACAAGTATATATTATGCATTGAAAGATGGCACAATCAAGAAAAGAAGCAAAACGGTGCCATTCATTTTTCTTTATAATTAATAAGACAATCCCTAAAGAAACGGTACCAACAATAGAAGCAGTTATGCGATTTGCTGGCTCAACAGAATACTCAGCTGTAGCATTCCGGATTGCTTGAGTCTAGCACATAAATTATCAGAGGTTTGCGATTCCCTTACCTTGGGTTGAAGAGTATTTGGTGGCGAATGTAGAGGAAAAAAGAAGAGTTCTATAAACTTACCAGAGCTTGTAAATTTTCAAATCTTTTTACCAAATCAGTACTCTTGGGAAGAGAAGTTTGTGGCCAGGAAGATATTATAAGAGTTTCTCTCCGATTGGGAAGTGCCTGAAGATAAATAAAAGAAAATAAAAATCCACAGTTACATCTGCAGAAAACCTTAGGGGATGCCAAAAACAATAAAAGAAAAGAAAAAATATCATTTCTTGTATTTGTATGAAGCACTATTCATGTAGGTGTGCACTATTCTGAATTAGATAGCAATATTTTCCAGATATGAAAAAGAAAAGATAAAAAAATATTTTCTATTTTCCAGTTATTTTTTTAGATGTGTTAAAATTATTAATTAAAAATAAAAATATTTTTTAAAATATTAATTATAAATATTTAATGGTTATATTTAAATATTTAATATATATTGTATATTCTAATTAAATTTTATAAATAATTAATAATTATTATTTAAAAATATTTAAAACTTATATTTTATATATTAAAATATTATCAACAAATTATAATATTTTTTTATATTCTTACAAAAATATAATAATATTAATTAATTTAAATATTATTTAAATACATAATAATATGTTTAAAATTAACAAACAAAAGATAAAATTAAAAAACAAGAAACCTAATACCTGGTCTCCACTAAATTGTGGCCTTTTCACATCTCTGTACCAGCAGTCCAATCGATAGCTAGTTTAAAAAAATCTTCCATTTCCTGCTATCTCTTTTCTTTGCAAACCTTCCATGAAAACCTCTTCAATCTGAGTGCCTCGGCCATTTTTCCTATTGTTTGTGTCGATTGTGGACTATTACTGCTCACTCCAGGTACTGTTCTTGTCCCCTTTTTAATGCTTCTTTCGCGAGTTCGTGGGCACAACCATTTCCTGATCTTTGAACAAACTGGAAATTGATTTCTTGAAAATGGTCTTTTTTGCTTTGAATTTCTCTAATAATCGCCCCAATAACTGATTTATCTGACGCTGTTGATTTACATTTTTGAATGACCATTCTTGAATCCCCTACAATTTCTATTGAGTTAAAACCCATTGAAATTCCTAATTTAACAGCTTGTAAACCTGCATGTGCCTCTGACATGAACGGGGACGACATTGCGGTGTGTAGGACTGTCTTCGAGGCTAAAATCTCGCCCATCAATCCCCGAACCACCAGACCCGAAGCCGATTTGGAAAATCTTCTGTCGAAAGCTGCGTCAAAATAAATTGCTACCCTTGTGTTCCCCTCATGTTGTCTCTGCCTTCTATCAACATCTGAGGTAAGCGTTCTTTCCTCCAGCCCATTTAACTCTTCCATGTAACTTTGAATTCGTTTCTTTAATAAGCCCTGAATGTATTTTCATTCTTATTCTGCGCCAGGGATATCCCCGTGATATCCCGTGCCGCGATAAGCTATTCCAAGATTATCCGCATCATATCCCGTCCCGGTTCAGCAGTTTTGGTAGCCGGTTCAGAGTTTTAACTTGTCTGGACCGGGTTACCTAGCGCAGTTATTCCTTCTGGGGATATCCCATTCCAGGAATATCCGGGCTTGGGATATCCCATTCCAGGAATATCCCGGCTTGGGGTTTAGGGGTTTGAGGCTTAGGGCTTGAGTTTAGGGTTGGGCTGGTGTTTTTGGGCTTTTGTTTCGGTGTTTGGGGCTTTGAATCTCTTAGGTTTTGGATTACTGGGTTTTGGACTACATCGGATAGTGATTTCTGGGACCAAAATATATATCCAAAATTTATTAGCCTTGTAAATTATTAAAAAAGAATTGAGGATGGGGTTTCTTTTTAATTGAAATGGGCTCTTTTTATAATGAATCCAATAAGCCAACTCTAGGCCATTGATGACTTTAATCCAACAAACCAAATGGACCGTCTGAATGAGGGGAAGAAAATAAGGAAGCCAGCCACTAAGAAATGAAGCTTCTCTCTCCTTTGTTATAGGATTTATGAATAACCTCGATTTCAATCTCTCTCCTCCTGATATATCTCCGGCTGTAAAACTCCACCGTTTCTTTCTATCTTCGTCAATTGGGTTTTGGCTCAGATCGACTCCCGGGTAAGAATTTGTCACAGTTCGAATCCTTATTTCTCTTCTCCTAAAGATTCTTCTCATTTGAATCTTTGCCATTATCGTTTTTACACAACTTTTGGTTTGGAATTACGGGTCGATCATTTGAATCTTTGCCATTATCTGTTTTGGAGTGTGGTGTGTTTAACTGTTTTGCCATTATTTGTTTCACATGTCGTGTAAATAATCGAGATTCCAATTCAAATGATGAGACAAGTGCTAGGGCTAGTCTATCCAGAATCGTTATGTTAGTTGAAGCTTTATTTGAGGTAATTTTTATTTCTTATGTTATTAGTCTGGGTGGTTCTTCTTTCTCTTTGCACCTATCTGTTGGAGTTAATTTCTATGCATTTTAACTAGGTTCTGGATGAAATCCCCCAGCAGTCTGTGGTTTTATCTTCTCGACCTTCTGTATCTTCAATTGGATCTGTTCCCGCTCCTAATGAAGTTGTGGAATTGCTTCCTGTCAAAATTTATAACAAGTCACACAAACTTCATAATGATGAGGCTGGACAGTAAGTATTTATTTTTCTCTGCTGTTTGAGAAATGTGAAGCACACTTGAATTTTTTTTTTTGTTGACGAATAGTTGAAGATGAGATTTAACTGTGTGTGCCTTGACTTAAATGGACCTGCAACAAAAGAATATGTGGTTGGCATTTTAGCTCAGAGTAAGTTATGAATTTGTATATGAGGTAAAATCAAACATAATCAGTTCTACTGTGAAAGTAAGTTGCAAATGCACAGTAAGTTGCTTCTATTGTGAAAGTCTCTAAATCTGTGTTCTCTTTTTGCATACTGGTTTGTGATCCATCTTTTTGCTCGGGCCACGGATTTGGTTTTATTTTCATTTTTTAGTGTTTTGGGTTGGGTTGTTTTGGAATGCGTTTGATCTGTTTTTATGTCCGGTTTTCTTTTGATAGTATTTAATTTTAAAAAGATTAGTAAAATATTTTTGAACATAACTGTTTAATTTTGAAGCAATTGTTTTAAAATTAAATAAGTTTAAAAAAATCTAATATAATTTAAATTTTTAAGGTTTTTTACTTCTCTCTGTTAATTTGTCCAAAACAGTAGTAGTGATTTAAAGAAGGTTTTAATTACCATTAATGTTACCGTTGCATTATTCGTAATCTGAACCTGCTTTTATGTTATTTGGACATCATGCTTTGGATTTTTCTGTTTAGTTGTAAAGAATTTTTTATCCGGTACAGATTTTTAACTGGCCTGCTGTAGTTAATTTTCTTTCTTATTCTGCTCCGACTTTATTCCTGTCATACAGTGCCTGAATAGCTTCTTCAGTAGTTGCTTTTTTTTTGTTTGGATAATAGTTAGATAGAAGTATAATTTGTTCCAAGCTTTCTTATTGCCCGCAATAGGACGACATTTTCCGGAAATTAATTAACTATCCGTAAAAACTGGTCAGTTTTTTTTATGTTTTTAATTTTTGAGTTCGGTGTTTTGATGTTTAGAAATTGCTGTTTTGCTATGTGTTATTATTGAGGTGGCCTGTGACTTACTTTGTTGTTTTATGCTGTTTATTTCATTCTGTTATTTTCTAAATAAGAGGACCTAAATTAAAAAAAAAAAGGTGTCTAAAAAAATGACAGATACATCAACAAATAATATATGAAAAGAAAACATTTCTTTTAATTATTCTTCTGGAGCAATTTACATAATATATATAATTATTTCAATAGTTTTCCATTCTTTATAGAAATGCGAATTATCCACTAAACGATCAAAACCGGCATATAGGATTCCAGACTGGGACATTCTGTTTCTTAGTTTTCTCAAAAATTCTGTAGTTTTAAAAAATAATAATAATCTAATTGGGATGCTTGTTAATATTGATAGTAATTGAAGAATTGGAGAATTTCAACTGATTTGCTAATTGCGAAGGTTTTTTTCGATTTGGGTTCGTATACGGTGGAGGTTGTCAAGATTGTGTATGCATATATGTTTTCTTTTCCATACTGCTAGGTGCTTGCATTCATTAGTAAGGATTAGGTATATTTTCTTTAAAATAGTTGGGATTGTTCGTGTTCTGTGTTTTATTTTTTTCGATTGTTTGTTTTCTGTATTTAAGGACATTTTCTTGCAAATCTTTTGAGTCCTATTTATGAGATTTTATAGCGAAGATATGTTTCTAACAACTATATAAGTATCTACCCTAAAACCCTAACAGAAAATAAATGGAAACATTTTCTTGTTTCTTTCCCTTTTATTGTCTCCTCATTTTACCTTTTTCAACAAGTAAAAATATTATATTTGTTGAAGGAATAAGAAAACACTAATTAAATTATACTGCGTTTTTAAATATTTTCAGAGAATTTGGCATTAAGTACTGAGTTAATTTTCATTCTTATTTTGCTGCGGGATATCCTGTCATATCCCGATTCGGGATAGGCTATTCCAAGAATATCCCCATCATATCCCGTCCCGGCTCATTATTTTTAGTGCCTGGTTCAGCTGTTTTGGTATTCGGTTCAAATTTTTTACGTGTGTGGACCGGGATACCTGTCGTACTTATTTCAATAAGTGATATCCCATTCCAAGGATATCCCGGTTGGGGGATATCCTATTAAAGGATACCCCGGCTTTGGTATATCCCATTCCAGGGATATCCTTTTGTTTTCAAGTTTATTGCCTTTATGTTATGGACAGCTATATAAGCGGTAGTTTGTATGAAACCCAACAGTTCCAATAAACAATAAATGCAAACACCAAACAATTTCCAAAATTTATTCTTTTGAAAATAAATAATAATAAAAAAGTCTATTCCAGAATGTAAATTTAAATAAAAGGATAAAAAAATATAAAAACGTAATATATACATGAACAGATAATAAATGAAAAAAAGATAATTTTTTTGTTTAATATTATTTTTCAATAGAAAATGCAATAAATGAAACTTAAAGTAGATAGATATATAATAAATGAAAATATATTTCATATTTATTTATTTTTCTAATGTTTCTTTTACTTCTCTGTCTATTAATTGGGAATGAAAACCTTTTTCATATTTATTTCTCATTTATTATCTCCTATTCCCCCCTCTTTTCCCTAACGTCTCTTTACATTCTTTGTCTTTAATTTCCCCCCCTCCCCCCCAAAAATTAGTAATTTGAATAAGTTATTAATTACCATAAATGTTACCGTTGCCACATGGGGAATTAGGAAATCTATTCTTTTTGGGCAGTGACGGGTAGGAGAAAGCTACCCGTTTTCTTCAGACTTTTCATATCCCGCTTCCTTCCCATTATCTCTCTCTCTGTCTCATTTCAATATTTCCTCTCATTCTTTTTCGTGGGAGCGAGAAACCCAAAGATTTTGTCTGCCGTTTCTTTTTCTTTTTTTGGTGATATTGAAATCCCCTGTTTTCGCTGTGTTTGAAATCTTTCAATGTCGGTCTGTCTGTTTCTTTTTGGTTGTTTTATTGATCTCTTCCTGTATATGCATACAGCGATTCAAACCAAGAACGATAATAAATGAAATAAGGCTATCTAGATCAATATTGCAAAGAAATTTAGGAAAGTAGATTATATTTTGAACAAATTTTTATACAAGAAAAAGGAAAAAGAAGAAAAGAACATAGGACAAAATTGCACCGATTGTTCCATTCCATTTTTTCTTTATCACTTAGTTTTCCATATCCTTTGAAACAAAAAGGGCTGATAAAACCTGTTATATCATAGACCTGCAAGAATAATATCGAACATATTTAGAACTTAAATAGAGGGAGAGAGACTATCTCAAAAACAGTATTAAAAGGCTGTTACTTAGAATCGAGGGTTAGTGTCAGATGCAATACAAGGATGCGTCCAACATGGATATACTAAATCTTTTAAAGTTTTTCCATATATTTAGATCACCATATTTTAGAAAAAAATGAAAAGTCTTGGTAACGTAGTTAAAAAAGACATATAACTCATACATTCCATTAATCTCTAAAACATTTCAACTATAAAAAATACCAACAAATAGACCCAAAAAGAGAAGGGAAATTACCTTTACTATATAAAAAAGAAAGAAAGAAAGAAATTATTATCCAGCTACTCAATTTACTTCTAAAGCTAAAGCCAACTTATGATATTTAATGATAGAATTGTATTATGTTTCCAATGCATGATTCTTTTGTTTGGAAAGTTCAAATACTCCCAGTGTAAGAATGTCTGAACTCTGAATATGAGTATCAGAAATTAGATAAATATATACATTCTGTAATCTAAAGGTGAAATGTGAATTCCATCATACTGATGACAAATCTAATACTGCAGTTCTAGGCAGTCCTAAATAGATTAACCTAAGATAAAGTGGTTTAAATCTAATTTCAATCGATTTCGATAATTTCCCTAAATAGTCCACAAACTTTGGCAACTTAGAACAAACCTAATAAACTACTCCAACTTGGGCATGGACAGCAAATGTAGATATGGATAACTTTGACCCAAAATTCAAAGATACAGGTTCAAAAGTGGAACCACTACCAGGGTCTTTTGGTGGTCAGCGTGAAGCTGTCTTATCCTAAGTTCCCCAAACCTTTATGATTCATTTGAGGTTAGAATCTCGGGAAGGCAGGTCTTTTATGAGCGTCGGCACAATTTAGTTGCATCATTGTTGGTGCCAAACCATTTTTTTCTCAACCAACCTATTCTTCCTCTCTGTTTTAAGGTACTATTCACAGCCATTCTCTTTTTCTTAATTCCCAATTTCAAATCCTATTCCTAAATTCTGGAAAAAAACAAATGGTAGAAACTGGCCGAATAGGATTCTAAGCAATTTTATACAACCATAACTATTACCATTGCCAGAAAAAAAAGCTACCTATGAAGCTAATCTATCAACAAGATTTAGGAAAAAAAAATTTAAGTAACACGAACTAGAGAAGGCTGAGGATGTTTTACCGAGTGCCAAGATTAGAGTGTATTGAATTTATAAAAGATGGAAAAGAAAACGAAGATTAATTAAAGCCATTGAATTTGACCGATATCTACGAAGAAGAAAGAGCTGAAAAAAATTCCAATCCACCAAAAATGTCGTTGATGAAAGCAAAAGCATATTGGACTACTTACCAGTTTGCAGGTGATGATGCCACAAAAGCATGATGCTAGCCAATAAAATTCTTTAGTTGAAAAGGAGGGCAAATCCGCCATACTGCTGGTAGAGAAAGACAGGGTAAGACGAAATTGAATCAAAGACATGTGCAAACCTATCTATCAGAAAACAACAGTTGCAAAGTCCTGTTCAAAACTAATAATTACCATAGGGTATATATAAGAACATCATACTAGTAACTCAACCAAGTAAATTGAACAACGGTTTGGCAACAAGCATATGAAATGGATGAGAAAATGGAAATTAAAAAGAAATGTCCAACAATGTCCTTAAAATTTTTCGATAAAAGAGATGAAAACGGTAACAGAGACTTTGAAATGAAAAAGAAAGGCAGGCAACACACAATGCAATTTGCTAGCAGACAGAGACGGCCTTACCTTTACAAACAAACAAAGGTAAAATGAAAAGATACTTGGTTACTTACAGAGAAAGGAAAGGTGGGGGAGGGGGGGATGTTGGCGGGGAGGTCAGAGAAGGGAGGAGAAGACTTTATTATTGATGTTGGGTGTCTCTCCTAACCGAGATGGGTGTTGCTCAGTTTTTAATAAATCATCTAGTAATAAGAATGAATGGTCCGCGGTCGTCCGCGTAGATTTTTTTTTCTTCTTCTTTTTTTTTTTTTTTGTAATGAAAGGTGCTCAACATGAGCAAAGAGTGACGTACAGAAACAGTAATAAGAGATTTGATGATGAGTTTTTAATAAAATAGCGGTGGCGGTGAGATTAGATATTATAGCGATACTGTAGCGTGCGACAAAAAGTAAGCTAAACGCACCGCATCGTACTAAATTGTCAATCCAAACTCACCCTTACTCGGGAATATTTGATCCATCCCAATTAGAGCTTCTTTAAGCTTCACTGGCAAATATGTGGGTATCTTCTCGTTTCCATCAATCCTTTGTCACTCCATACCCATCATTCCTCTTCTCACTTTTCATTTATAGATATATTTTATCGGTATTTTTATTGTATTCACAAGATGATGGTACCTATCAATGATGAAACACCACCGATAGTCTTACTTGTGTGAGTAATTTTAGGTTTGATTTTGTCGTCTTCTCCTCTAGTTTGATAGATGCTTAGTTCTTTTGTTGATTCATACTCGCTGATTTAGACCATCTGAGGTTGATTTTCTTATTGTATTAAATGCTTGCAATCACTCTTGATATGTTGTGCCTGAGTTGTGACAGAACCGATTATTAACGTGCCATAATATTTTATTGATGTTGGATTTGAAGCTTTTGTTGTATTAATGGAGCTTGTCCTTTAGCGCGTACAACGTATGTTTATTCTTCCTCGAAATTGTATAATCTTATTCATTGAATGAATTTCTCTTCAAAAAAATATATATTTAAGTGTAATGATGGATAGATATTATCACTTAATTAAAATTTTGATGGATGAATGATAGTAACTCAAAATTCTAATATATATATTATAGATATTAATACTAAGTGTTTTAAGTATTACGAGTCAACTAAAAAATACTTAAAAAATCAAATTTTAAAATGATTAATAAATATTTTTTAATGGAATTAGTGAATAACTCTACATTAAATTAAAATCTACTTCCTAAAAGAAGTACCATAAAGATCTTTCTCAAAGCTATTTTTAACATCCTAATGCATAGGAGCATAGATAAGAGTACCATTATCAATTCTCATTCTCACTTTCGCCATCTAATCAGCTGTCATATTATACAAAGGAAATAGCTCTCACCAAGGCTAGTTAACTTGAGCAAGCCTCATGATCATTTAATAAGCTCACTACAGTGACTTTGTCAACATATACCAGAGACCAGTCAAACTGCAAACCTTCCAACACTACCGAAAGTTCTGCCTAACAACTAGTCGGCATTGGAGTCACGTATGACACCCCCAATAGAACTAATGCCTGAAATGGTAGGGACTGTACCATTAGTCAGCTCAATTCCAGTCTTTTCGCCCGAGTTACATCTTTGTTATCCGTGCGACCAGAAAAGTGTTTCGCCGGAATACTTTCTTCACTTCCATGCCTGTCAAATAAAAGACGCAAAGAATACATTTCAATATACACCACTACCATTACAGACAGTACTAGTCCAGAGGTTATCGTATGACCAAGCCAGCAAATAAAATATCAAAATCACTCGGATTTAGCAACTTATACCAGAGTCTTTTACCCGTTGTACAGTCGCGGAGTATTTTAATAAAATTTTCATAACTAATTATTTAATACAATTAAAATAGTGCATGGTCGGCAGAACATCCTAGTAGCATATAGATTGGATTGGCTGGATGAGAAATTGTGTATGGTGATGGTCCATGCTAGGGTCTCATCAGTCAAATCAAATCACAGTAATAGACTGATTATTATTCCCTAATTCCCTCCCACAATTTTAAATGGGCTTGTGGGAATGACAATTAATTAGAGGACAACAATTTTTGATTATAATTAATTTAATCAATTTTGAGTTTAATTAAATTGGTTTGAGAGATTGGTTATCAGTTATTAAAATCTATAATCCAACCAATTGACTTAATAGTTAAAAAAACATTTTAAATATATTTATATTTTATACTTAACCCAACCCAATAATAGGTCAAGGCCAAATATTTATATTTAATACAGCCCAATAAAATTAAATGAGAAGCCAACAAATTAAATAGATTTAACTCTAAATTTAAAAACCTAAACCCAGCAATTTAAACTAAATTAAATAGATATAACAATAAATTATGAATCATTATAATATAATCCAAATGAAAATATAAATCCCCCACCCCACCCAAAACGACAGTTTCAATAGCATTTTTTTCCAGTTTCTTCTCAAGCGGTGACACCTCCGTTATTTCTCCCCGACCGCCCAACCGTCGTTCATCTCACAGACTCACACCGTATAGCCTCCCTCATTCTACAAGCCGGGGCACCTCACCTCACCATTCGACCTCCCTCTTTCAGATTCAGTAAGGTATTTCTTGATTTAGGATTGAACCTCATTGACATTTGTGGTTATTGATTGTTATTTGCGTTCTTTGTGATTGATTACCACTTAATTTTTGTTGGTAATCTTTTTTAAAAAAGTTTTCAAAGCTTTCATAGATTAAAATAAATAAAACTTCTCATTTTTTTAAACTTTTGTTTAGTTACTTTTCTTCAATTTGTTGTTACTCTTTCTTATTAAAACTCCTCACTAATTCATACTCTGTTTATGAAATTTGATTTATTCTAATTTCTAAAATCATCTAATTGCAACCATTTCAGCCATTTGCGGACACAGATGATGCTATATATACATACAACTTCCTATTTGTGCTGTTATGGTCCTTCAGTTCTTGGCGTCCGCTACTTGTTATTGAGTTCCTGGGCGAATTTTTCCTCAAAACTTTCCAGCATTTCATTTTTGACATAAATGTTAGAGCAATAAACTTGGTAATTGTATTGTAATTAAAAATTTATATCCAAATATTCGGTTCCCAGTAGCTAATTTTTATTTGCTATAAAAATTCACATTGTACAGTAAAAAAATGCCATATCCTGAAAAAAAGTTGGTTAACTGACCGAACCAACCGAAGTTAAGTCGGTTCAGTTAGGTTGGATATGGCACTCCAAGGCGGGTTGGTTATCTTAGGTTAATGTCAGTTAAGTCGGTTACATACAAATAACCGACTCGCTCACCCCTACAACTCACTCATTCGGCATTTGAATTGACTAAAAAGCTTTTGGACCCTTCATCCTGCCAGCTCCAATCCATCACATTTGATTTCCTCAGCTCAGCTGCCTTGCCTTGCCTTGGATGGATTTCATTCTCTTCCTTTCCAGTCTCTGACTCTGTTACTGCCACTTAGAGTTGCCAGATTTTCAAACTAACTGACAGCCAATTTCTCATTTACTACCACTATCATTATTGCTAACACTATCATATCTGGTAAGAATAATAAGATCCTTCATTTTAAGATTGAACGAACAAACAATTGATTGATTTATACATACCAAAGTTTATTAATGTTCTTTTCTCTCTGTACTAACAACGGATTATGTCTCCTGCTCTTACTCTCAAGTCTCAATGTTTGCATTCCTTCATTAATTTGATTGAAAATCTATCTTAGGTTTTTAGAGCTTAATCAAAATTGTAGGCTTATTTGCTCTCTCTGGATCTCAGCTATTCTGTTGCATTGTATTCAAGATTTTCAAGTATTTGTAGAGAGGGAGCGAACAATGCTGCAGTGGATGGGGGGATCAAGACGGAAAGTCACGATTGTAAGCGTTACCTAATCTGAATTTCACTTTTTGACTAGACTCACTCATTCACTCAGAGGTTTTTACTTGTTGCTTGCTACACTCTTCACAATTTTGCTCCCTAGGTTAGTACTTTTATAACTATTTACATGAACATTTAGTATTTTTGTGCCACCATCCCATCCCAACCCAACCAAGCGCACTACTTGCTATAAGTTAATTTCTACTCCCACACATCTCTCCCCAACATTTCACTACTACTTTCCTGCTTTATTCAATTATATATAATATTATATTCTGCCACATTTGTATTATCGCATAGTGATAAACAAACTACACTGCTACTTTTAGAGTATTACTATGACTATGACTATGACTATGGCAATCTCATTTTCAACTGCCATTGGGTATCTACAAATAATACAAATACTTTTGTGCATGCTGTCCTGTCTCTCCACAATCTCAGTCAAGGAAATCTACACACAACAGGTACACAACCTTACTCTATTTTTACTTTTATTTGTTACTCATCAATCATTTTCCTACCTGTCAAGCACTGTAACATAAAATCCAATAAATTGCCACCTACTTTTGTGGAAATTATTTCCTACTTGATGCTTTCCTTTTTCTTGTTATTGTCAAGGCAAAGGCAATACTTTGAACAAAGGAAACAACAAGAAAAGACAACAGGTTATGAGGACCATGCTGATGAAACTAGCATAGCTGGACGACATCAAAAGGAATGTCAATCTCTGGATATCCTCAGCTTGCTAAACCTCTCAACTTTTTCTGCTGTCGGCAAGTGTTATCCCAGCAGTAAGTGTCCTAAATTTCTTTTACCGGACAACTGATTTAGGCAACCCAAATAAGATCGCTTGAAATGTCAAGCTGATAATCACCTGCATCTATGACCTCCATGCTCTGCTCTTTAGCAACAGGAATTTAGCAATATTTTTGTATGTCTCTTGAAATTATCTTCAATCTTATTTTCATGTCTGAGTCACCCGTTCATTTCTTTAGTGGTATGTTTTCAGTGCTTTATTCGATATGTAGGTTTCTCTACTAATGCATCATGTGAAAATTTGAAAGGACATGCTAATGTGTTTTTACCAGGGAACTATATCTATCTCAATATTCGTAGACATATGTATAAGGGCTACTATGTGCTAGTCATAGGAAGTGCCTCACTAGAGATCACTACTTTTTGATACATGGATGGCGTGTTGCATTTTATGCTGTTGTTCAAATTTTGACCAGCCTTGGTTTTTCTCCCTTGTATTCTTTGTATTCTTTGTTTTTAACCAAGTAGGAAGTCATTGTAAGTCTGGTCCTTCGATAATTAAGTATCAAATGCCAGAGGATCCAGCGAAGATCATTACAAGTTCAGTACCCCCTTCTTACTCTGTTAAAATCAAGGAAGCAGGTATCTGTTAATATCTCTGTGCATAACTTTGTGAACTAGGGTGTAACTTCTCTGGAATCCATGGGGTTTCAGTGCAAAATGCCATTTGCTGGTGCAGGTGCTCCACCATCAAGCTATCAAGGAGAGTTACAATGCCCAAAGTAGGTCAATACTTTATGTCGCACTGAAATCATATTTGTGTAACTAAAAATATCCTCTATTACACATAAACATCAAATCTCTTTTGATTTAGGTGGTGCTAGGCAGACAAACCTGCAAAAATTTAAACATAGCTACAATTATTTATATTAACAACTTGATGTTAATGTTCAATTACTATTGCGTCTGTTTTTACCAAAAAAATAAAGAAAGCTTAAGCAATGTAATATTTTGACATAATAATTGTACATTGACTAAAATGGAGACTACTTTCTCAAATCATCAAGAACGCTTGCTGACACTGTGAAAAGCTAATGCTTGTTTTGCTGCACAGGATTTCATTTAGCGATCATGATAATCATGATTTAAATGCTTCCAATGATAGTTTGGATCTCTGGAATGCAGCCACTGAGAATCGTAAGTTGTAATGTTGGACTATTGGTTATATACAAGATCTCAACTAATTTGGTTTACAATTTCCATATGTCCTGACAGGATTGTAGCTAGCCAAAAAAGTATATTATTTTCTTATTGCAATATGTAACTCCGGCATACTATTAGGATTCTTTTTTCTTGATGTTTTTAACTAAATATATAGTTCTCTTCAAATTTTTTCTCCATCATTTACTTTTCCAGAATTATCTGTTTTCGACATGCTTATTAATGATGAATCAGAGGTGGGTTCAGAAAGAAGTCTGGTTCATGAAGCTCATGTTGCTTTTTCAGTTGAAGGTATGATACATTAACAATGGAGGGAGCCATTAAGGCAGTAGATATAATAAATATATTTTTATTTTTTAATTTTAAAATACTTTAAAAATATATTTTTTATTTTTTTATTTTTAAAATATTTTTTTTGTGTTTATTAAAAATCGGGCTGGGCCGGGCTCGGGCTTATTATTTTTTCCCGGTCTGGGCCTGGGCAAACTTTTAGGCACATATTTCGGGCCGGGCCTGGGCCTAAGAGTCGGGCCGGGCTGGTCCCGTGCCTAAGAGTCGGGCCAAAATCTTTTCTGGGCCCGGCCCAAACCCGGCCCGGCCCATGGACAGGTCTACCTGTAAATATAAATAAAAGAACCACAGTAAGCCAAAAATTGGACACGGAAGGAATCGCCAGAAGATAAGTGGATAACTTCTAAATAGAATAGTAGCAAAGAAAGTGGCTAGCGTCTAGAGTAGGAATTACAGTTATCCTTACCCATTTAGGCTCTAATTAACCTGCTAGTGCATCGCTAAAGAAAGTATCTCAACTTTGATTAATTACTTGTTTTCTATGTTATCAAGATACTGATGCAGTGATATTGGTTTTCAAATTTCAACATCCTAATAACATGGTATTACCCAAATTTATTCTGGTTTATCAGGTTTAGGTAAGATGAGAACAAAGACTCCATTGCACTCACCAAAGCAAGGGGGCAGGTAATGGATAATCTGCAAGATCTCTCATATTCCCTATTCACTCGCTAGATAGTTGTCCTAATACCAGTTAGTTTTAGTTTCCTAGACTACTTTCTGTGTCATGTTTTTTCCATGAGCTGCATACTTCATGAATCTATTTTCCATTTAAAATGGTACTTCTATTTGCAAGCAGCAATTAATTGATTCTCTAAATTCAAATTTGTGGTTTACCTACATCATAAAAGAAGGGAATATGAGATTTCCAAAGAAAATAAATATGTTTATCACCAACCTGGAATTATTTTTGATAGGTGTGATATGATGTGTAAGAAAATCTGGTTTCACTTCAAAGTTAATTGTATGTTGAGGTATGGACTGGTAAAGTGAAATTTTACTTATATAACTGATATGACACATTTAACTGGTGTAGGATGTATTTAAGGTGTGCCTGAGAATATCCTTCTATCATTCTTACAATTTTTTTTTCCCTGAAAAGGTGTCGTTGATAAACCTCCTGGGAATATTCCTTTATTTCATTTGGCCCTCTAAGCAGTAAATAGTTAAGTTCTTTTCATGGCATGAAGCTAAACAGTTCGAAGTTTTTGTACAACCACTCAAGAGTGAAAACTACTGAGAGATTTGTAGTCTTCGGTTCTCATTTCTTACTATCTTCTATTCTTTTTTATCTTCTTGTGGACTATGTTCAACTTACTTCGGTCTATCACACAGCTTATATATTTTAGATTCCATGAGACTGACACGTTCTTCAGCAGCTGAGTGCTAATTGTTTGTTTGAACAAAGTTTATATGATGTATTTCCTGATAAACTAAAAGTTATAGAATTAAGGAGTGGTAAAATTTTATCTAAACAGATCTTAACTTTCTGCTATTGTAGAATCTCTTCTGATGATTGCTCATTAGCCTGGAACTTTTCAAGGCAACTAAACTCATTGAAGGGTTCTAACTTTGTGCTAAATGATAGTGAACTAGAAGTGGTGAGAGAACAAATTGATACTCAGTTTCTTATTTCTATGCTTCCTCTAAATTAATCTTTTCCTTGAAAAATAACGTTCACATTAAACCTCTTTCATTTACAACATTAGCCTCCCAAGAATATCATGTTTGTGATTGTGCATCTTAATGTTGTTTAACCTTAAATGATGGGATCGGACTATCAAATGAAATGCTCACTTTTTCTTCATTTGCTTCTTTTTGCAAATTGAATGTATTATATTCTCCTTAAAATTAAACTCAAGTTTCTTATCTTAAATTTGGTAGAGAAGGATTATTTTTATCATGTGCTAAATGCAGGATGCTATGATGCAGGACATGGATGTTCCTCTTGGTAGCAGTCCTTCGCAGTTCTCAGTCGATATAACTGATTCACATGGCAATTGGAAGCCAAACCTCTCCACTTTTTCTGATGACATGCAACTTGACAGCCATTACAGAAATAGCAAGTGCTCTTTTGGTGACACTGACATTTCCTACAACATAGGAAGGGAAGATATATGGGATGGTGAGTCTCAGCTTTAGTCGGTGTTTTTTTTTTTTTTCATGAATCACAATTCTTATTGTTCATTTTACACATTGCACCAACTTGTGATTAAGATATTCAGAAATTCTTTTGCCTATCTTCACTTATTGTTTCAAACATAGATTTTATGTTAGTCATAGTGAATATCTCTTGCAGCAGACTATCATTCTTGTTGTCTGTGTCAATAAGTACCATTTTGAACTAGTTCTTTTTTTCACTAAGCTTTTCTCATATTTAGACATCATTATACTGTGGAGGCTTCTCTGGTGCAACATGTCATTTCTTTTTTTTCTTATATGTTTGTCAGCTAAAGTTAGTTACCTAGATGATGGCTTTCCCCATGAAAGGGAAGATGACATTTCTTGGAAATACTGGCCACACAAAATAGATGGTAATTCTGGAGATTTTTTGGATTATGAAAATGGTGAGATACCAGATAATGCTTTTGAAGGGCATTACATGCTGAGGAAAAGGTTAGAAATCAACAGTGAATATTTCCTTGTTCTGAGAGATAGGAGTATACCTTTTCTTTTTGATGAATTCATTACATCTATGCAGGGGTGTCAAAGCAACAAATTTGAATAGTTTAGGTGCTATTTCTCATTCAATTTATGGAATAGTTTAACTCAACACTTTTTATTTAATATTAACAGGACAAATTAGTTTTTAATTATTGCTTTCTCATTGGTTTTTTGCTGCATATGCTAACTTTGAACACAAATTATGATATGGCGTTATCCCTTTGTCTTTTAAGAATTTGGAGTGCTCTATTTCACTTACTGAGAATTTTCTGTGGGGGAAATCTCCAGATTCTTGGGATGATTGTTGGCTCAAGTTACTTCCAAGGGGGAGGAGTTAAATGTGAAAGTGTGGTTGCCTTATTTCTTTCATGTTATTATTCTTTACTTGATGCATCTATGATTAGAATTGTGATTAAGAATGTTTTCCATCCACCTCTAATTCTTTCTCTTTTTCCACAATCAGATCCTTCTCCAAAGCATTTATCATCAAAAGTTGGTCATGATTTGACAACTTTAATTGGGGAAAGGTATGAAATTTCCCTCCAAGGTACTTGGGAAATTGGCCTTCTTTTTATTTAATTTTCTAAATAGAACGGTTGCTTTGATATAGTGGCAGGTATAACCCAATTCAAACGAATTATGATGTAAGAGATTTGCCAGCCCAACCAGGTTGGCCTTTTTTTGGGACTGAAGATGTAAAGGATAGCTTGAGCTTGCTGAGGTAAATTATAGCAACTTTTTGTTGCAAGGTGATTTGGTTGGAAGGTACTACTGTAACTTACATGTTTCCTCTCTCTCTCCCTCCCTCAAGCTTTAGCAGTGAAGAATCATGCTCTTCTAGCGCAGGTTACGTTTGATTTCATAAATTGCTTTGACAATTCATTGTCATTTTGTAGTCTTTAATGAAAAGCTCCTCTTGTGAAACTAAAGCAATCATTTAAAATATTTAATTGCAGTGAGGGGTGAAACGATAGACAGTTCACCTCCAAATCTAATGCCTAGGCAGAGCAGAAGAATATGTAGTACATTTGGTAGGACCAGAATGAAGTATGATCTGGACAATGATTTTGCCAAGGAAACACGTTGCGAAGACAGAGATAATCTTGGGCAACCATCTGGCAAATATATGAGGACTCCAGTTCCGCTCAAGTCAACAGCAACCAAGCGTGCAAGCTATTATCTCCAAGGGGGAATAGAACTATCTCAGAAATGGTTGCTTGAGGAAAGATGCAATGGAGTTGATATAGATTTGGGTTTCAGTTCTTTCCATTGCACCACACAGGCAAACCTTCCATCTGTAGGATCCCAGCTGTGGGCTGAAGATCCTATTGGTGCCTTTCCTGTTCCTGAACTGAATCTTAATGTCAAATCTTGCTTTAATACACCTAAGCACAGTGAATCTATTCACTGTTTTCCTTTTAGCTGTTTCACATCCGAGAAGTTTGCTTTTTGCCAACCATTGAATCAAACAAACGCTTTTGATTCTCCAGTATTCTCAAATATCGGGGCTGGATCAATCAAGCATGCCCTATCTCCAGATTCAGGAAGACAAGGTGTTCCTTTGGATTTGTTTGATGCTGGTCAGCATAGAGAGATTGGATTTCTTGATTTATCAGTACGAGGACGAGTTAATGGAGATGATAAAAGAAAACCAAAGTCCCCACCAGCCAACTGCAAACAGTTAGAATTTGAAATGGAAAATTGCTTTGGAAATGATTTATTATTTTCAAAGGAGCCCATAGTAATGGGTGGTTCAAATCCGAATAACAAGGAGGATGAATTCAATGAAGCAAAAGATGGAACTCTAGAAACAAAGGGGAGCCTTGGTGTGGAAACATCACCATCTGTTAAGATCCATGAGAAAGGAGAGAGCAAAGGGTAACTATAATCTACTCGGATTTCATCTTTCCAATTTGCCATCACTTTTTTTCCTTGCCCTCTGTCAAGTAAGATGCTGAGATAAGGTTTTTCATTGCTGCTAGATATGAGTGTGATGTAGAAATTCCACTTCCTTGTCAAAGCGGGACAGAACAGAAGGTATGTCTTCTTTTAGCATACGGTTTTTTTAATATATACACATATATGCATATTAAAGTTTGAACTGCCATTAGATGTTTGCTTGATGTTCTGGATTCATGTATAACGTTTGAATCAGAGCTTAATGCAGGAACAGAAATGAAAGGTCCAAGGTTGAGGAGGGAAAAGCTATAAATAGAGGAGAGTAAGGTGGGGATAATCTAAGCAGGTGGGAAAACTAGCTATGTTCAATTTGTTTAGCTAGAGAAAGTTGCAAGGAAAGGAAAGGGAACATTTGATTATGCCTTGCCTTGGACATTATTATCGTCATCAACAACTTGAAAATGTATAAATAGAGTTGGAGATTGGGTAACAGGGGATGCTAGGTTTTCTGATTTTCTCTAATCGACACACTTTTAAGTAGCAGAAAATGGTTAAGAGGCGACACTTTTTTTTTTGTTAACTGCCTAGAATTGAACTAAGCTCTTTTGCAATTGCTATTGCTAATCCCAGCAACTACTCCATCTGTCAATGTGTAATGTTTCATTTCTCTGCTAATGATGGCCACATCCTGTGGAAGGGTGGTTGCCTTGCCCCACCTGGAGCCGATCCAACCTTGGAAAGATTTCACCAATTTCGATGTCCACAGAACCCGGGAAAAGACCCCAAGTCAATTAAGTTTTGAACCATTGACATGAAATTGGAAACCCCATTTCGCCTGGTGTTATTGGCATAATAATTGCAGCTTTGGTCCACCGGTTCTATTGTGTGTATTTATATTTTAAATTATAATTTCAACATACTAAAGGGTCTGAGATAATAATTAGACCAGAATACTAACAAAGCCTAACAAGGTCAAACTAAAATGGTCATTGAACTTTGGTGATAATTCTTTTGCCATTGAAATACAAGGTTTTGGTCACTTTGTTTATTAACAGCCGCATTAATTTAAGGGTAAATATACAATTTCATCTCTGAATTATAGTTAATACATTCCATTTGGTACTTTTATAATATTTTAATGATAATTTTAAAATGAATATTAAAAAATTTGAAGTATAAAAAAACTTGAAAATTCCGAAAATTTACTATTTGTTATTTGAATTTATAAAAATATTTTTAAAATTATAATTATGTAAAAAATTTAAAAATCATAAAAAAATTAACAATTGTATAATAGTTTTGTTTATTATCAACTTAACGTGAACAAAAGTTTCAGTCATCAACTCCCCAAAATCAAATTTTTAATAAAATCACTTTGCCCAGAACCGGTCCCGCAGATGTGAATTTAATAAAATTTAAAATACTTTGCTTTTCTGGTCTGTTCAGTAATCCATACTGAGCTTTATGTCATTGGAAACCCACTGCGAATTTAACCAATGTGTATTTCCACTCAAGCTCAGGTTAACAGAAACTAACAGAGCTAAGGGGTTTTACCTATGTTTTCTAGCTGAAGTTGGCCTTTGCTCTGTGGTTTCAGAATGGCCAAATTTAAAAACTAATGCAAGTCTGTGAATAATGCAGGATCCCACAGTGTGAATTGAGGGTCCATCGATAGTGCTGTAACAACTAGTGTAAAGCCAGAGTCCACTGACAATGCAGTGACCCCCAATGTCAAGCCAGAATCACCTGGGAAGATTTGGTAAGTATTCATTAACTGAAAGTTTTCTGGTGATTTAAAAATTCGAAAGTAGTGTTTGATGTTTATCTTTAGATATATGCTTATTTGAAGTTTTTCAGAAGATCTGATAGGAAAGTCGTCTTTTAATGTTTTGTTTTCCTAGTGAATAGTCTGCTTCAACATTTGAATCTTATTCATGTTTCCTTTTCATATGTGCTAATATTACGAGCTTCGACATCTAGTAACATTTTTTTAAGAACCTTCATAAAGGCTTTTAACAGCTACCATTTCTTCTAAAAACAAATGATTTTGGTTGTATCTAACCAAGTGAGGGCCTTTATGATTTTAAAGCCTGGGCAAAGAAACATGTTTTACATTTGCATGCTTGATATGTTGCTTCACGATGAGTTTTGTGGAGATAATCACTACTCAGAGCTTAGTTTCATGAAATGTCATTCTCATACGTGCAAATTAATTTTTTGTCATCATGGTGTGTTAATATCAAGAACTTAATCAAATCCCCCTTTCTTTTCCTGGAGACCTTCAAAATTCAAATGATGTTTCTTTTGTTTCTTTTAGGTGCTAATCCTGGATTTCAGGTGGAACGAAAACTAGAAGTTGATGACCCAAGTGAAGTGCTACAATAATGCAAATGCAAGCTATTGGTATATATTTTTAATCTAATCGTAGCTTGGATATCTTTAGTAAAATCCTCCTTAAAGTGGGAGGAAGTACGTCACTTGAGCAAATGTTTGAAAAAGAATCCACTCCTTATTATAATTTATGCACTGGTATCTCATTGATATTTAGCAACCCAATCAAGATATCCAAGTGCAATAAAATGCAAAATGTATGAAGAAAATCTTTGTCACAAGATTTGTAATTAACTTGGAAATATAGTGTCATGAAAATGACTGCATAAATTGGAATTGCCAGTAGATCTTTTGCTTTCGATAAGAATTCAATGTATCCATGGGAGAAATACTGAAATCTCATGGAGATATCTTAGAGCTCAATATATTGATGATGGTTATAGATGATTCAAAGGTTGTAATGTGTTAAAAGGATATTCCGAGGGTATTGTGGTGGACTTGTGGTAGATTATTTTTTGCATTTTATAGTAGGCCGATTGTATTGCTTTTAGCTATATTTGGTCTGCATGAAGTTTTATGTCAGGTCCCAAAGCATTTTTCCACATCA
Source organism: Gossypium hirsutum (assembly GCF_007990345.1). Taxonomy (NCBI): domain Eukaryota; kingdom Viridiplantae; phylum Streptophyta; class Magnoliopsida; order Malvales; family Malvaceae; genus Gossypium; species Gossypium hirsutum. Next base: position 15,504 of record NC_053448.1, on the reverse strand, counting down.
GATAAATTGATTCCCAGGGGCTCAATGTACATTAGACTGAGTTGTATGGTAGAAGCTTAAATGCCTTCCAGCTTAAGATAACTAGCTTGTATGATCAAAATGTTCTCATTATCTACATGATGTTAGAGCCAGAGAACCTTTAGACAAGCTGTCTTGATGCCAAATCTGGTTAATTTGCTTCACACTACTATTTACATCTCAATGTTCTCTGATGCAGCTTCTTCCAATGCAGTCTGTGAAGCCTTGAAGGATGAACACCTTCAAAAATTTATCTCTGATCTCGATAGCTCCCCAGATGCATTGAATATCAGTGATGTTATTTCCACTTGAAAACCAAGACCTGAGACTTATTTTCCTTTTTGCTGATGTTGTTTGTGTGCCTACTGAATCGTGTTTTTACCTTTTGTTAGGAACTCGACAAAGCTATGGGACTGGATGTTTTTCGCATTTTCGGTGATAAGGCATCTTATCATCTTCAACCAGTTCCGTCTTATATTTCTACTTTAACAATATTCATATTTTCTTCTTCGCCTGTCGGGTTTCTGTATAATTACACTATTGTTGCCCATCAGAACTTGGTAATGCCGAAAGTTTAACTGTCTATTGTTTTCTCTATCATCAGATTTTATCCGCGATCAATCAATGACCACATATCATAAGGCTTCTGAAGTTCTTTCTTCGAATACGTCAATGCCAATATATTTATGTCCAAGTTTTTCTGCTAGCTCAGATGAGAAATCATCCCGCCGTCTCTGAGCCTGGTCAGTGCTCGATGTTTCTGTATGTTTAGTATTTTGGTTAATCATTATTCATATTTTTCTTGTGTTAGTTTTCATCTCGACGAAAATGTCTGTGATGGCCTCCATGTCATTTCTTTTTACAGTAGATCCCTACAATTTCCTTATCTCTTTCAACTCACTGTTAAATTGTTTGTTCTTCCTATGAATGGTAGTATTATCATGAACACTCAAGCTTTACAAGATATGATGTTTCAAATATAAGTAAAAATTTATTGTTCCAAATCTTGCGATGGGTTAAAATAGAGCTTAAATCCTTCAAGGAAGGTCTATTATTGTCATAATTAGTAATACTAAAACCCCAAACCCCAATTTGCAAAGAAAAAGATTATATATGATTATAGAATGTAAATCATGTAAATATATAATTTCTGTTAAATATTGTAATTCAATAGTTAATGTTGATATGTATTTGATTGGTTGGAAAGGTAGATAGATAAAATTAAGCTAATAATGATTGATGAACTATTAACCAAATGTATCACTAAATTTATTATATCAAATTATAAATTTTTTAAAGGGTAAAAAATTAAGAGGGACTAAATATAAATTTACCCTATTTAAAAAATGTATGGTATTTAAGGAAGTTCAAAAAATTCAAGAGGGAAAAATAGAAAATGTTCACTTTTTGGAATAGGGGGCCCAAACATGTAAGTATTCCAATTTGAAATGGGATACCACAAGCTAGGGAGCTTCAAAATTTTAGGGGCTAGTCCCCTGTGAACCTAGTGTAGGCTGGATTTTAAATAAGCACTTGATTTTAATATTATAACATAACTGGAAAGAAAATTCTATACTCTGCAATGTCCCAGCTAATATATTAAAAAAAACTTTTAAACTACTACATTTTAATTAAACTAAATATTAAGATAAAAAATTGTGTTATGAAGATTTAACGTTGCATTATCGCAATCTGAACCTGCTTTTATGTTATTTGGACATAATGCTTTGGATTTTTCTGCGTAGTCGTAAAGAATTTTTTATCCGGTATAAAATTTTAACTGTCCTACTGTTGTTAATTTACTTTCTTAGGGTCAGTTCTTCATTGCTTTTGAGAAGTGCTTTTGAAAATTTTGAGTGTTTGGTATTGTTGTCAAAAAGTACTTTTGAAGAATAAAATGTCCATTTTAGACATGATATTATAAAGTAACAAATATGTATTTAAATAATGTTCAAATTAGTTAATATTACGATATTTTAACAAAAATATAAAAAATAATTTATTATAACTTATTGCTAATATTTTAATATATAATATTAATTGTAAATATTTCTTAGTAATTAATATTAATTATTTATAAAATTTAATTAGAATATATAAACTATATTTAAAAATTTAAATATAAAAATTAAATATTTGTAATTAGATATTGACAAAATTGTATTATTATAAAAATTATTTGTAAAAAAGAATCCATTTCTAATTTGGCCAAGTAAACAAATGGATGAAATTGCATGGAATTCGGTAGTTTCATTTCATTTCCCAATCGACTTGTTTTAACAAACAGCAATCAAAGCACAATAACAAGAAAAAGTGATTTGTTATGAACATGGTGTTAGGGTCAATAGTATGGGAACTCAACCTTTCAATAGCCAAACAAGTGTTTCGAAATTTATTAAACGACTCGATCTATTTAACATTTTGACAAAGAAAAGCTAAATCCTTAAAATCGAATGATTTAGATAAAAAATACCTCAAAATCGAATGACTTAGGTAAAATATAATCTGCATTTGAGCATTAACTTGGAACCTTTTAAAATTTAAATTGGCATATGATTAAAATTTAATTTTTTTTAAAATTTTAAATTTTAGTTAAATTCTTAATCTTATAAAAATTATTTTTGTTAAATTCAAGTTAATTGAAACATTTTTAATTACATTGTTATTAAAGGGGACCTTTTTTATTTAAAAAAGATCACACTAACCAATTTAACAATTACAATTAATAGTGTTAACAACTGAACTAAAATTTTGAAATCTGAATTCTTGAAAATAAAAGCATAAGGACTAAATTCTTAATTTACTAAGAGTGCAAGTACTTATAGCATATTTTAACCTTGCATAACTATACTAATAAAAAAAAAAGTGCCAATTAGAGATGACAGATTCAATAAAAAATCAGATATAACAATTCTGAATTTGCACCTTGTTAAAGAAATAAAAATGAGGTTTGTAAGGAAATTAAACAGTCAAGTATATAAAAGTACAATATCCATAAATTTATTTGTAACCCCCTCTCTTTTTTCCCATTTTCAATGTTCATGTTGTTACAAGGAAACAAATTATGTACATTGCAAACTGGGGCTGTTCATCCTTTTTGCTTTTAAGACATCTCATAGTTTGGCTAAAATTATCAGAGAAATCAACTAAAATAAAACATCTTGGTTCAGGAATTTACAACATCTTTTTGTTCATATGGAAAGAGGTTACAAGCTCATGTACTTCGGGATTGATGGTACGACAAACCTGATCCTAACAAGCCCTCAAGAATTTCGGGACTTATGCTGCTCAGGAACAGATAAGCTGCAGTGTAAGAACAAAGATAAATCAACAAAGATAATCCGAAATCTTGAAAGCAAATAGGCTATAAATTCAACCTAAATGCAAACTATATTCAACAAAAAAGAAAACCATTCCCGATTCACAAAAGAAGAAAGAGGATGTGCAGTGCTCATAACCGATGTTACATTTCTGTTAGAAATGAACATTTAACTTCTTCAAAAGAATTTTTATCTTTAAATTTTACTATTCGCTTACCAACAATTACAACGCCGAGCGGCTCCGCAAAACCAGAAAGAGTTGCCAACTTGAATGCCTGCCACTTGCTGACAAACAATACAAAACCAAACAGTTAACAGTTTCGTCATACAAATAGTTCAAGTTCATTTACGCTAACACCTGCACCATAACAGGCAAATTAATCCAGCTATCATGACTAGAATAGACGAAAATCAGCTAGTAATAGATGAGCAAGCCATTATTCCACGATTATTGTCCTATCATTAAGTATTAATTCTCACACACTGTGCCAAATAAATTCAGAGCTACCACCTACAAGTTTGGAAATCCCTACTTTCTAACCATTTGATTGTCAACTTTGAACCCCGAATTTCAAGACTGGTGTCTCAATAAACTCTCACCTCTGTGTAGCAAAATAAACAGGCAGTGCAACAGCAACACCCTATAAAATGAACATAAAGAAGTTAAGGGGAAAAAAAACTTGCACTCTATTATATATATATGTGTATGTATGCATTAATTATAATATAAGATATTAGAATATTGCATTTTGTAAGCATGACCGATTTTTGATCAACTCATAAGATTATGAGTGGTCTGTGGAAGGATCTGCTTGCTCCTCTTGTAGGAACTTACACTTAGGTCCAGAACTTGAAACAAAAGAAAAGGAGAAATTGGAACACATGTATGAAAACGTCAGGCAGCCTTTTGTTTCTCTTCTCTTTAGCATGAATGAATATTCTTTGATAGAACAATGAATTAATAATAAATATATCAATACAGAGCAGGGTTTTCTGATTATGAGTCAACAATGCAGATAAGCTCTCTCTGCTTTGTGGACAGCTCTCAGTCATTCTGTAACTTTGCTTCCAAGAACAGGAAAAAAAAAGTGGTCTATTGAGTCTATCTTTGAGTTTAGAGTCAGACAATTAGTTAGGAATTATGTTGTCTTGAGTTTACTATAAATTCATGGAAATTCCATTGTCATATTTCTACTTTCTTCTCTCGACTACTACTATGATGCTTCAGGGGATGATTCACAGCACAAGGGTAAAACCATGAGTTTATTTCCTTGTCATTCCAATGCTTCAGAAAATTCTAGCAATCTTCCTCCGATATCCGACCCTCTTTGGATTCCTATCCCTGTCCCTAAGTTCCTACTGTAAACCTTAAAAAGCTGTATTCTATAAGCAGGAAGGCTTCTACAAATCTACCCTACATCAGAAACTGCTTTCCCGCTATAAGTGATGGTAAGTAGGAATAATACAATCGACGATAACTTCAACCAAAATGAAACACAGCCATGGTATCTTATCGTAAAGCTAAACCCTAGAAACAATTAAAAAGAACATCATCAGAACTTTCAAATACAAAAGATACAGAAAATTCAGCAACGATATGAAATTTGGATAGAATTTTGATTTAGTCTATATTTCTTCTATTCTTATCAACTAAAATAGTTTGGAAGAGTTACAAAGCGAGCAAAAGAGGCACAAAACAAAAGAGGCAGAGCAAAGCAGCAGTAGAGGCACAAAACAGTAAAGCAAAAGAGGCACAAAAGCCAGAATTAAAAAGTATATAAAAACAAAGCATAACTAATAACTAAAGAGAAGAAGAAGAAAACGTACTCAACTGCGGAAGAGGAACAAAGAACAGGAAGGAGCTTTCACAGCGAAAATGTGAAAAAAATGGGTATAGAACTTTCACAGCAGAGGAAAGAACGTTTTTCCAAGGGGGAGAAGATAGGTTATTTTGGTCATTTATCAACCAAAAGCACTTCAAGCTTTTTAGATGGTGAAATTTTCAGCTTCTCCATCTGGAGAAAATGACGTTTTAGATGGTGAATTTTGAAAGCAGATGGAGGCCGTTCTGCGTTCCTTTTAAGGGAAAAGGACTTTTTAAGGCAAAAGTCCATTTAAAACGCAATGAAGAACGGGGCCTTATTCTGCTCCGACTTTATTCCTGTCATATACCTTTTCGGAATAATCTATTCCCGGGATAGACTGTATTTTCTCATTCCGGGTCACAATTTTTAGCCTCTGGTTTAAGAGTTTTAGTGGCCGGTTCAGATTTTTTTCTTGTCTGGACCGGTGTACCTGTCATGCTTATTCCACTCAGGGATATCCCATTCGATGGATAGCCCGGTTCGGTGGTGTCCCATAAAGGTGTAACCCGGATTGGGTATATCCCATTCCCGGAATATCCTGTTTCGGGGTTTTATGTTTTTGATTATAATTATTTGGATATTTTTCGGTCTTTTGTTATTTGAATTATTGGCGATCAGTAGTAAAGGGAGAGAAGGTATGCCTTTTTTCGATCTGTTTTCCTTTTTGTTCTCTCAATTACTAAACTTGTTATAGTTTGTTTTAAATGAAATAAAACACAGTTCATCCTCATCTACTCAACTACTATAAATTTAGGGAGACAATATGTTTGGGAGTATGATTCGGTACTTTTCAACGAAACCCAAGCCGAAAATGAAGCCAATCGAGTTGAAAACGTCGCCAGAGCAAACGCAGACCATAGCCAGAGTCATCTTTGACATTCTCAAGGAGCATGGGCCCCTCACCGTCGGTGATACTTGGGAACGAGTCAAGGTCAGTTGTTTAGTAGACTATAATCTGTATTCATTGTGTATCTATATTTGTTGTTTCCACATCTAATTAAGCCAAGCCCAAGAGTGAAGTAAGGGCAGTGCAGTTTTATCGTTGCATAATTTTAGGATCTTGAATTCCATGCATTATTGTTTTTTTCACGCTTTACTTGCCTGTGCTCGACATAATGGAGTAGAAATGTGTTTATGAGTTCAGGAGGTTGGATTGAGAGGACTTACAAGCAAGAGGTACATGAAGATCGTGCTGAGATGGATGAGAGGGAGACAAAAGATTAGGCTAATATGCAACCATGTGGGGCCTCACAAACAATTTCTGTATACAACTTGGTTCACTAAACCAAGCATCAGCCACACAAGAGCTGTCCATAATTCCTCAACTTCTACAACTAGTTTTTCTGTCGATACTTCTAGTCCAAAGTCGTCTTCAGGTTAGGTTGTAGCACGCTTGTGCTGGCTGCAATACCATCACATGTACTGTTTTTTGCAATAGTGTAATACAATTGTTCTGTTGTCATGTTGTGGAAACTTTACCCTCTTCTTCCCTTATATTTTCGATTTTAATGTACAAATTCCAAGTTCGATTACTTATCATCATTTCTGCCATTCAGATGGCTCTATAAAAAAATGGAAAACAAAGTAAAAGAGCTAAGAATTTATTAAGAATTTTTTTTTTCGCTTTTGTTCCATTGAACAAATTTTAAAGAAGCATAATGGAAATTTGAAATTTCACAGATGCTAGCTGGAGATCAGGGTGGAAATTAGATCATTGGGATATTGAAATGATCAAATGACTTTTATCTTCTGTTCTGCTTACTTGATGGTTAACTTAACCACTTGAATGTCAAACAATGCTCAAGAACCTATTATTTGCCTATGCTTTAGGGAATAAGAGGCATTTATTTTTAGTATATAAGTAGTAAAAACCTGTCATCCTTCTTTAGGTCTTGAAGGAGGCCTCTAGGCTTTATGCTGCAAGTTGGGTAAGGGATATTGGTCCTCTTAGACCAAACAATTATAAGAAGGATGATGGGACTGAAGGTAAATCCAATGGAGATAAGAGTAGGAGTACAGAGACTGAACCTTCAACCTTGGAGGATATTGGTGAGGAACTTTACTTTGTGGTTTCTTATCTTGAAATGTTCGGATGTATAAGTTGTCTGTAATGAATCAAGAACTATATAGCATGACTTGCAAAATATGCGGCATATTATATGTGCAATAAACCGTTAGATTCGTGCTTGAGACATCTTATGGAGGTCAAGGAACAAAGTCCCATAATGCTTGAGTTCAGTTAGGTTTTCATTTCAATTTCCTTTTTCAGTAGAACTTGTCTGGAGGTTCAATATCCTTTTTCAATTTCCCGGTCAGAGTCATCCGTGACTGCATTTTGTTTTATTATGTTGTTGGCACCTGTGTTCAAGTCTTAGATTTTATGCTTCCATTGGCATATTTTTGGTGAATCCCTTCTTCACCAGGCCAAGGTTCAGTTGTTAAGGAAGATATTAAATTACTGTTTATCTCCTAGCAGTCTTAGTTATCTAGGTTTCATTGTCTAGAGCCATTACAGTGACGATTGTACCGTTATCTTATGCTACCTAGGTACCTTTTTTTTCTTCGTTTTGGAATCACCCTGAAGAATGATAGCATGATGTGCCATCTGCCAACATTCTATTTTCTGAACATCTTAATATATATTTCTTTAATTGATTTTAGAAAGGAAATTTTTAACTCATGATAATTTTCCACTTATTCTGTCATCGTTTACCTTGTTGGTACAGCTTCTCTTTTTCAACTAAAATTTTTTAGGTCAAATTTCTCTCGTCTCACCCATTTTTCTCTCTTATTTTCCTGGTATTATAGTTTATCTTGTTGAATTTTACATGGTTTAGGGTTTATGATAAACCATTTCATAAGAAATTACATGCTTTAATTTATACCCTTTTTCATATACATAAGCATATTACCAATTAAACACTTATCGTTTCAATGTATTTCATTAAGACTAATCATGATATAATCCAATCATAAGCTTGGCACAAGCCTAAGTATCGTCCACAACTCATGTTATAGTATCAACTCATAAATCACTTGAAATAGCATAAGTAAGTCATATACATGAACAACATCATTTGAAATCTTCAATTTCATGAGCGTAAACATACTTTCATTGAACATTACCTTTTCATTCATTGTCATAAATTCATGACATAAGTGATTTGAATACTTACCATTCCTTCCCTTTTTATACCCATTGAACCACTTAAAATAATATCGAATATACGGGAAAGCTTACACAAAGTGTGATAAACATATAGTCGTAGTTGACATGAACTGTAAAATGAGTCTACTCACACAAGCTGTCGGTCGGAATGTAAGCTACACGATGCTGCTTACACAAGCTATCGAGTATCCGCAACTAATGCCGGACTTCAGCCATCGGTAGGAAATTTAAGACCAACATCCGAAACATGATAACTTGGGTGTGCTTACACAAGCTGTCGGTCAGAACGTAGCTACATTGTGCTCTTCACACCAATTGTCGAGTATCCGCAACACATGTCAGAACTCAGCAATCGGTAGGACATTTAGGACTAGCACCCAAAATATGGTAAAACTAATGACATATCATTTGTATCCTATATATTTCTAAGGTCCAAACGGGGCTCTATAGTTGTCTTATGTCGTTGAATTTCCATCGTTTCTTGACAAGATAAATTGCGTAATAATATATATAGATTGATTCAATAACAATAGAATCATATACTAACATTTAATTTAATCAGCATTATACGAAATTCAATTCATACGAATTTACTTGGTTAAATTACAAAAATGACAAAGTATAGGGATATTTTGGTAATTTTTAATTTTCTTTGATTTTCCACTCGGTCTTGATCATGTTAGCTTTCACCATGGCCGAACCTTAAAGCTTAAGAATGACTTCTTCTCCTTTTTCAATTCAGTGAAGAAGAAAATGTGAATGATGGTAAAACATTTTGGTTTTATTTAATTTAACTTAATTTAATTGACTAATTACCATTTTACCCTTAAAAACTCAACCAAATTTCACCAAATGCCAAATCATGTTCATCCACTATCCTCTAAACTGGTTGAATTACTACTTTAGGCCATCATTTCATGCATTTATATTCATTAGATACAAATAATGTTATGGCTATTAAATTTTATCTTTACAATTTAGTTTTTTTTAATTAATTAGCTATCGAAACATTAAAAATTTTCAACGAAATTTTAATATGACCTTTATAATATTTATAAAAATATTTACGACTCGATTTATAGAAACGAAGTCCCGATACTTCATTTTCTAAAATCACTTGGCCTTAAGGTCTTACCACTTGAATTTAATTAATCATTTGAATAACATAAATTATCATATCAAAAACCTTTTTTAAAACCATATTCGGCTTGAAAATATTAACTAATAATATTTAGGAACTTATTCGTTGGATTTGTGGCCTCAAACCACCATTTCTGATACCACTGGAAACGAGTTGTTATAATAATGGCTTCTTTTTTGAGTTGTAAGTATTGGTCTTGTTGTTTGTGATATTGGGTTTCTTTTTAGGGTCAGGTTTTAGGTGTTGGTGCTTGAGATTTTGGTATTGTTTTAATGGTTAATGAACTTGATCTTTCTTGTGCTCAGTTTGTATCAGCTCGATTTTAGTGGTTTGATTGGTTTCGTGTCAAGTTGGTATGGTTCGTTTCGATTTGGTTTGCGTACATCGGTTATGGTTTGGTATTATTTCAATTTTAGTTAAGTATGTCCTCATTTTTTTGTGTCGATTTTTTGACCGATTTGCAACTATTTTGGTTGTGGTTTTGGAACCTTTTTGTCCGTTTCTATTTTTTTTGGTTTTTTTCAGGTGATTTAGTTTCATGTTTAGGGTTTTTAGTGCCCAGTTTTGTTTGATATTGTCGGGTTCGATTTTGTTTATAAACGATACACAACTTGTCGTTTTAAATCATTGGATGTAGGTGTCGGTGTTGTTGTCCTTCTTGTTAGTTTATAGTTACTATGTTTGTATATTTCCTTTGTTTTTCATATTATTTTTTTGTTATTGTCATTTTCTTTCAAAACTTTGAGTGGTATTTATAAGATTTTATTACTAAGATATGTTTCTAAAAACTAACAAATATAAACTCAAATCATAATTTTTTTATGATACAAAACTCTCTACTCTATCTTTGATTTTTAAAGCGTACATAAATATGTTTTTCTCATTTTAAGAAAATCTTCAAAATGGCTATCCGCCATGTGATTAGCCGATTTAGGAAATTCCTATCCTCGAATTGGCTTGTTCGGAGTTAGGCCATATTGGAACAGACTGGAATACTAGGTATTTTAAGATATCCTGGTTTGAAAATAACCTGTAATCTTCAATAAAATTAGAAGCTTATTTAATAAAATAATATGTATCACAATAATTTTAAATATTATTAAAAAAATTATATTTATTGAGCGAATAAAAAATATTATTTAAATCATATTGAACATTAGTGGAAAAATAAATTAAATCAATACTCCTCTTCTTATTAGTTTAAAATGCCCAATTAACATCTTAAATTTTAGGCTTCTCTCTGCTATTCACCTTCTTTTTTAACTGTTTATATATTTGATATGGTAAATAGTATTATTTTAAAAATAAATAGTCTTTTCAAATCTTCTTCCATCGTTGGAAATTTAAATCCTCTCTCCTTCACTTTGCCAATTCTTCACCATCTCTTTCTATTCAAAATTTTCCTCTCTCATCCGTTTTCTTCTCTTCCTTCTCAATCTTTTCTGTTTTTTTTTTCTGATATGGAAATCACTTGCTTCATCCATAGATTTTGGGTTTTCAGCCCTAGGAAATATTGTTTCAGTTCGTCTTTTCAAATCTATGAATGTCTTTGTGGTTGTTCTTGTTGGATGCTTTGGGAAAGAAAGAAACTCTGGCTCTGCAAGATTTCACCAGCAATGGCCTCTCTTTTGCAGTCAATCTCTATTATGTTGATTCTTATCCCAAATAGACACGGTATTCCCTTCATCGTATTGCACGGTAATGTTCTTATCCCAATATCTTTTCTTTTCAATTTTAATGTTCATATGCACTCTCCCATGGCTTAAATTAATTAATTATTGCCCTAAAACTTGAGATAAATGGGGATTAGATGCCAGTTTAACCTGATACCCATATTTCTTTTATGGACATAATGCTTAAAGTTCAACTAAGACCACATAACTTCATTTCTAGTGAAATTGTTTAAGCAATTGTGCCTTTGTATAAATTGTTAAAATTCTGTTAAATGTACGGGTTAAACATGGTTCTACTTATCAGGGAATTCGTTTGACAATAGGGTTATGCTGATAACGCTTTCTGCATAATATGGTGACTAGTCTCGCAGTCTGTGGAATCGACCAAACTGAATAAAGTAAATTAAAAACAATGTTTCTTTAATTTTCATTTTTCTTGAAGTATCCGTGTTCAACACATTCCCGGCCGTGGGTATAGCATATGACCCTCCAAATACATGAAAAGGTTATGTTACTCGGACTTGGGTGTACGTGTTGGACATAGGCATCTGACTTGAGTATTTTCAGTTATTTCTAGGATTGCATGTATTTGGAGGACTTTTGGAGGACCATATCTCAATGCCCATGTCCGAGCATGTGTTGGAGATGAATTCAGACACAGTAGTTATTTAAGCAAAATGAAGAGTTGGGTTAAAATATAGTGAAAAACTTACGAAAAAAAAAGTCAAACATACCCATATAAGATGCGTGCCTCTACTCACACCCACTTGAGTCCAAGTAACATGTACTGAGTGTTGGTGCACTCATATGGTCCTTTGACTGTTTTTTTCACTCCAAACTATCAAACTGGTTGAATTCTAATGTTTGTTAGTCAGATGTTTCAACTCAGTTTTGCCCTTTGATTTTTATTTGATCAATAGGGACTATGCCTAACAAGAAATTCGGAGGAACCTTCACATATTGTATCCATGTTCGACTACTTATGGTCTAAAACTATTGCTACAATATTGTGGCCATTGCATGTCTTATCAACAAAGTTTGTCTACAAAAAAATCCGCTCTGCTATTGGGATACAAAAGGTTTGATATATTAGCTACATAAACTTGTTATTGAAAAATTTTCTTCCAGCTTCAGAGTGAACTCTATTTATCAATCAATAAAACCTGCATGTATAGTCTATGTTTCGCCAACTCTTTCATTTTTCTTTTCTTGAAGTACTTGGGTCTGACACTTGTGTTTGACATATCACTGGACATTGTTTGGGGATATTAGCTGAGCCTTCAAATATATGGAAAAGCATACGCAAAATTAAACATATCAGTGTTGCTTACATACCCGTATTTGACACTCTCACCTGTGTCATAGAACGTAGTGTATTGCAATTGAAAAATAAGAAACCTTACAAAGGAGAAAAAGAAGAGGAACCCATATTATTATTTTTCCTTTCATGTGCAAAGATCCTTGTTGGAATGTTCCTTTTATTTTTCTTTGTTCAGCATTTCTAGTATTTCTGTTCTGGGTTTTATTGATTATTTTCTATCATCCTCTAGACTGCCAAAAGCGGAGGTGGAAGTTTGCCAACGCATATTGAAAAGTTTTATGAGGTTAGATGCTAATATGTTTTTAGTTTTCAAATGAAAAGGTTACTAGTCAATTTATCTCTTATTTTATGATGGCTCGTATGTGCAGACAATTGGTCTGGAAGTGCAGAATGGACATGGTTTAATAGAAACATTCACCTTGCGTTGCTGGTTGACAACCTTATTATAATGTAAGACAGCTGTAGGTCTTTCTATTATAATATTCAACTGAAACTATTCTCTTTCTTCCATGCTACCCCTGATAGAACATGTGATTTCTCCTAAGCAATGTGAATAAATTCTTAAAAAGAGAACTAATAGTTATATATCGGTAATCTCTGTTGCTCCTGCTCTTATTTTTTCTTGTAGTACACGCGTCTGATGCTTAGACAGACTTGGATACAGGGATATGTCCCTACAAAAACATTCCAAATGCATGGAAAAGCTTAAAAAAATTGAACACACGTACATTGGATACATATCCGTTTATAAGGCTCGCACCTGACTCCAAGTAACTAGCTAGAAATCTACTTTTTAAAAGACAGGATATTGGGGAAAAATGTGTTTGAGATCAATTGAAAAGTAAACATGTTATGCTGGTACTATCTTTTCTTGCTAAGTTCCTTAATTGGATCAAAGGAAAGGATCTATGTATGTGCTTTGGTATTAAAGTGAGTTTAAGAGAGTTTTCGTAAGCAGTTAATAAAATGTAAAGAAAAAAATAAAACATAAATGGGGATTTTGGTTTTCAGGTTTACAATTCACTGTTTTGCTCTGTGTTTGAAATCTATCGATATGGGTCTGTCTGTTTCTTTTTGGTTGCTTTTTCGGAGACTGATTTCGGGTATGAATCTTTACTTGGGTTTGCGTTTTCATTTCTTTGCCTTTGTCTTTGTTTTGTTTTGTCTTTTTCCTTTTCATTTCTATTTTATGGTTTTTGGTTTTCAGGTTTAGACATCACTGTTTCGTTTCGTGTTTCAAATCTATTGATCTCGATCTGTTTGTTCTTTTTGTTTGTTTCCTCTGTACTTTTGCGAGGTACAAATCCTAAGTTTTCTCCTCTGTTTCTGTTTTTTATGATTTATGCATTCCCCCTAACTATGTTTTTTTTATGGGAACATCTCTGTTTTTTAGTTTTTGATACATGCTTTTCACTTGAATTAATTTGAGTTTTTTTTCCGTTCTCTTTGCCAAATCCGATTAAGGTTATCAAGCTTGAGTTCAACTTGACAATGACTGAATTGATTTGAGTTTTATTTGTAGCCGAATCCAAGTGACTTATGGGCACATGTATCTGGTTTTTACCCCTAGTATTGATGTTCATTTTTTAGATACGAGAGTTACACATTTTAATTTTAGATTAATTCTAGATGGTTGAGCCATGCATGATTAGTTGATTAAAGATTTTACTTACTCCGATTAATCAAAATAACTTTCTTTTGTGATAAATGTTCTCTTTCTCATTCTGTATGTTGGATTGATCTTCATGTTTAAATTATCCAAATTAAATGCTAATTATACTGCTATGACAGATCTCTGGTTAAACTCATTGTGAAGGGAAACTATTTGATTCTAAATGGTGCTTTTAAAATATTTTTGGATTACCTTGCAGTGGAATTCAAAAGCGGATATCTTCAAGCCCCAATCCTATTAAATTAATAGTATTTTCATTCATAAGGATCAGCTTGGCATACACGGAGTTGAAGAGATTTTATGAGGTGATGGCAATTTTTGTGAAACTAAAGTTGAATTCTGCAGATTCCTTGTTAATGCTTTATGTTGTTATGCACTCTCCCATGGCTTAAATTCATTCTTTAATGCCCTAAAACTTGAGATAAATGGGGATTTTAGATGCCAGTTTAACGTGATACCCATATTTCTTTTATGGATATAATGCCTAAAGTTCAAGTAGGACCACATACTTCATTTCTAGTGAAATTGTTTAAGCAATTGTGCCTTTGTATAAATTGTTAAAATTCTGTTAAATGTACATTCAAGGTTAAACATGGTTCTGCTTATCAGGGAATTCGTTTGACGATAGGGTTATGCTGATAATGCTTTCTGCAGAATATGGTGACGAGTCTAGCAGCCTGTGGAATTGACCAAACTGAATAAAGCAAATTAAAAACTATCATCCTGAGTTGCTTTAATTTTCATTTTTCTTAAAGTATCCATGTTCAAGACTTTCCTGGACGTGGGTATAGCTTATGACCCTCCAAATACATGAAAGGTTATGTTACTCGGACTTCGGTGTAAGTATTGGACATAGGCATCTGACCTGAGTATTTTCAGTTTTTTCTAGGATCGCATGTATTTGGAGGACTTTTGGAGGACTATATCTCGATGCCCATGTCTGAGCATGTGTTGGAGATGAATTCAGACATGATAGTTATTTAGGCAAAATGAAGAGTTGGGTGAATATAGAGAAAAACTTACCAAAAGAAAAAAGTCAAACATACCCATATAAGATGCGTGCGTGTCACATATACCGAGTGTTGGTGCACTCATATGGTCCTCTGACTGCCTTTTTCGCTCCAAACTATCGAACTGGATGAATTCTAATGTTCGTTAGTCAGTTGTTTCAACTCAATTTTGCCGTTTGATTTTTATTTGATCACAAAAAAATCCACTCCGCTGTTGGGATAGAAAAGGTTTGATCTATTATCTACCTAAACCCTAAACGTTCCTTTCTCCTTTCTTAACTACTGTTTTTTCCATTCTTTTCAAATATTTTCCTT